>NW_021318576.1:418351-422930 GCF_001605985.2 Dendrobium catenatum | reverse complement strand
AAGAGACAAATTACTTTGGTATACGATTTTATAAGATGTCTAGTTTGTAACCAAGTTTTGAACATATCTTTTTTTTATCCAATTTATTATGAGTTAGACCTCTTATTTTCAAAAGATAATTCTTATCCAGGAAGAAGTCCGAGGTAGGGTAAACAGGATCGGATTTTCTACCATTTTTAGATTACGACATTGTTAACTCATTGATCTTTCAAATCTTTAAAATTTAAATTATTTGGAAAATTTTTCATATGCTTGCTTTGCTAAAAATAAAAAAAAAATTAATAATAGAAAAATTAAAAACCAAAAACTTTATTTCTTTTTTGTGTTTTTGTTTTGTTTTGTATTGTTTTCATTTTCGTTTAAGTTTTTTTTTATCTCCATCTTGTTGCGGATCTATGGTTTATGATTTTGATGATAGCAAACATTTATTTCTCTACGATTGCCTTATGTGCTAACGTTTCAAGTCCACACGATTAGACTGCAAATTGGAACCAGCTCAAGATTGAAAAGACTAGGTCTGAGTCAGTTTGTAATTTTTTTTCCTTTCTTGAGTCTATTGTATTTGATATGGGGCCAGTTGGTTTGTAATTTGGAAGATCTCCTGTTGTTCCCTAAAAGATTTCTGTTTTTGGTAATATTGGCCGGGACGATATTTTTATCATCCTGGATGATATGTCCAAAATAAGAAACCCTAATTAGGGCATCCTCATTAAGGCAGTTGTCAACAGATCAGCCTGGATGATACCTGTATCGGCCAGGATGATCTGCTCAATTCAGAAAGAATCAACCGCCATAATCAGTTTTGGAATTCTTTGTTTTAGGAAATTGGCCAGGACGATATTATTGTCTTCCAGGACAATCTAAATCAATTATGCCTAAATTGATCTGGTATCTTTGGAAAGCATTAATGGTTGATTGATACGATCACATCATCCGGGACGATCACATGATCGGCCAGGACGATGGCCTGGACGATCTACATCGGAAAGCTTGTATTCAGGGCGATGATCAGGACGATTGAAATCGGTTTTAAACTAATCGGCCAGGACGATCGTGAGATCGGCCTGGATGATGTAACCAATTTTCTTCTGATCGTCTCAAATCGTCCCAGGCTGATGAGCTGAATTTGTACTGATCGTCCTGGACGATATACCTATCGTCCTGGACGATATTGTCGGCAACTTGCATTAATGAGCTTGTTTTAAGAGCTTCTATTTAAGCTTGGCATGACACTTTGTAAGTGTCTTTGGCAGCCATTGTAGCTTCATTCTTGTGGGGGGAACTTGAAGAGAGAGCTTGAAAGGGAGAGAGAAAAGGGTGGAGTTTGAGAGGGAGAAGATCCTGTGAAAGGAAGGAACTCAAGGTAGTGTGATGGGGGATCCACACGGTTACTCCTGCGAACTCGCACCTTATTACCATCGGATTCAAGGCTTATCTCGAGGTAAGTTCAACAAAGAAGAATATCTCTTTGGTGTCAGAGGACCCGGCGACTCCGTCGCACCAGGGAAGGTGGACGTGATTTTTGTAAGGGCTTCTCCGCCTAACTGTGGGTGCTAAAGGAGAGTCACGTTTGTAGTGCAATACTTGGAGGGTGCCTCCAAGGAGTGGATGTAGGTCAACGTTTGACCGAACCACTATAAATCCGGTGTGTTCTTTTCTTATTATCACTTCCGCATTTATTTTTCTTCTGTACTTTGTTTGTGGTGATTTTGGTTGGAGTTTTTTCTTTGGTTTTAAAGTTTTCCAAATCACCTCTCTCTTTTAATTAGCTTTGGGCCAGTTCTATAGGGGTTAACATCCCTAACGAACTTTCAAGTGGTATCATAGCACTTTCAAGTGGTATTAGAGCGGTTTTCATAAAATAAGTTCTTAAAAGCTTTTGAATTTTGATCCATGGCTAATTTTTCAAATCGTAATGTTGCGGAAGGATATTCAATCACCAGACCTCCTTTATCTGAAAATATGTCATTTGATTATTGGAAAACTCGAATGTCTATTTTCTTGCAATCGATTAAATTTTGCATGTGGCATATGATTTTAACTGGTTATTCATCACCGTCACGTATTGTTAATGGAGTTAAAACTGATATTCCTTTTAGTCAATGGAACAAGGAAGAACAACTCAATGCTCAATTGAATGCAAAGTCTTTAAATTGCTTTTTCTGTGCTTTAAATTTTGATGATTTTATGTTAGTATCCACGTGCACTACCGGTAAGGAAGTTTGGGATAAATTGCACACCATATACGAAGGCACTAGTGAAATCAAGCAATTCAAGTTGAATTTGTTAATACATGATTTTGAATTATTTTCCATGAAACCTTATGAAATGATCTTAGACATGTACACCAAATTTATTCAAATTGTAAACTCATTGCATGCATTAGGAAAAGAATTTTCAAATTTTGAAAAAGTCAATAAAATTCTTCGTTGTTTACTTGAAAAATTTGATGTCAAAGTTATTTCTATTTGTGAATCAAAATATTTGAATGCTTATTCTAGTGATAATTTGATTGGCTCACTCATTGCCTACGAGCAAAGTTTGGGTCAAAGACTTTTGGATGCAGGTGAAATGATTGTTCTAAAAGCTGGAGATACAAAAAAAAAATGCTTAGTTGGTGACGAATGCAATGACTTGTCAAGCAAATCACAAAGCTCACCAAAGCATAAGCAAAAGTTGAAAAAAGGTAAAAATGGTAATGATGTCCATACTTCTTCTGATATTATTTGCTTTTGATGCAGGAAGCCGTGACATATGAAAAATCAGTGCCCTAATTCAACGACTCTTCCTACGAAAGAAAAGGGCAAGGCTAAGCAAAATTTAAACTGGAGAAGTAATGAAATGCAAAAAATCTCATGGGCAGATCTGGTCTCTGAAGCATCGGACCAGGAGAGAGATAATGGTTAAGAGCCTTTCGTATTTTTGTATTTTTCTTTTTTTTTATTATTTATTTCTTGAAATTTTTTCTTTTGTGAAAATTTTTTATCAACACACACACTCACTTTTCTAAAAATGAAAAATCTACTTCCTGTTTTTCTTAAAATCTTTGGTAAGCTGTGTTTGACTTCTCTAAAACAGTCGAAGGAAGGAAACTCACTATTTTTTCTCTCAATCTCTATTTTCTAAAAGAGGTTATCCTACTTTTGATTTAAAATCTTTTTCATCTTTTAAATTTTTTTTGAAACAAATTTTTTTTCTCCCTACATTTTATTTATCGCATAGGAATCTTTTGCAAGTCTTTGAATCTAACTCATAATTTTCTTAATCAAGAAATTTGATCTGTCACTAAGATGGGTTTTCCTTTGATTTTAAGATTTAAGAAAGGAAGCATATTCAAAAAAAAAAAAAAAATTGGCCTTGCCCTTTTCTTTCGTAGGAAGAATCGTTGAATTAGGGCATTGATTTTCATATGTCCAGGCTTCCTGCATCGAAAGAAAATAATATCAGAAGAAGTATGGACATCCTTACCACTTTTACCTTTTTTTAACTTTTGAAAAATTAGCCATGGATCAAAATTCAAAAGCTTTAAAAACTTATTTTATGAAAACCGCTCTGATACCACTTGAAAGTGCTCTGATACCACTTGAAAGTGCTCTGATACCACTTGAAAGTGTCTCAATCGATTTCAATCATCCTGATTATCGCCCTGAATACAAGCTGTCCGATGTAGATCGTCCAGGCAATCATCCTGGCCGATCATGCGATCGTCCCGGACGATGTGATTGTATCAATCAACAATTAATGCTTTCCAAAGATACCAGATCAATTTAGGCATGATTGATTTAGATCATCCTGGACGACTATCATATCGTCCTAGCCGATTTCCTAAAATAAAGAATTCCAAAACTGATTATGGTGGTTGATTCTTTCTGAATTGAGCAGATCGTCCTGGCCGATACAGGTATCGTCCTGGCCGATCTGTTGACGGCTACCTTAATTAGGATGCCCTAATTAGGGTTTCTGGTTTTGGACATATCATCGAGGACGATATAAATATCATCCCGGCCGATATTACCAAAAACAGAAATCTTTTAGGGAACAACAGAAGATCTTCCAAGTTACAAACCAACTGGCCCCATATCAAATACAACAGACTCAAGAAAGGAAAAAAACATTACAAACTGACTCAGACCTAGTCTACCCAATCTTGAGATGGTTCCAATTTGCAGACTGATCGTGTGGACCTAAAACGTTAGCATATAAGGCAATCGTACAGAAATAACGAGCTGGTTCCACCCTTTCCTCTCTCCCTTTCAAGCTCTCTCTTCAAGTTTCCCCCACAAGAACGAAGCTACAATGGCTACTCTGATACCAATTATTGTGGATCTATGGTTTATGATTTTGATTATACCAATTGTTGCGGATCTATGGTCCCTGAAGCATCGGACCAGGAGAGAGAAAATGGTTAAGAGCCTTTCGTATTTTTGTATTTTTCTTTTTTTTTATTGTTTATTTCTTGAAATTTTTTCTTTCGTGAAAATTTTTTATCAACACACACACTCACTTTTTTAAAAATGAAAAATCAACTTCTTGTTTTTCTTAAAATCTTTGGTAAGTTGTGTTTGACTTCTCTAAAACA
>NW_021318576.1:405117-411295 GCF_001605985.2 Dendrobium catenatum | reverse complement strand
AGAATGTTTGCTATCATCAAAATCATAAACCATTGATTCGCAACAAACCTTTTGAAGGTTGTTGTGAATCTGATTTCAGAGAATATAATTTTGATGATAACAAAAACTTTTGTTTCTCCATGATTGCCTTGCCTACTAATATTTCAGGTCAATAAGATCAAACTACAAGTTGAACGAGCTCAAGATTGGATAGATTAGACCTGAGTAAGTTTATAATATATGACATGTGTCTTTTATCTTTTCTTGAGTATGTTGTAACATTGTGGGTCCTGATGCTAAGTAACCTTTCACACACACACTTGGGGAAAAAATTTCTTACTGTTTTAGTGTTTTCTGTTTTTGCTCACATCGTTCAGGATGATCCAAAATTTGGTCTGGATAATCAGTTAAAAACATAAACCCTAATTAGGGCATCCTGGTTAAGGTAATCATCATTAAACACATTATCATGGATAAAATTTGTATCGGTAGGGATGATAAGCTCAAATCTAAAAGAATTAACCGTCAAATCTATTTATGTATCTTTTATTTTTGGACATCGTCTAGGACATCATCCTGAATGATGCAATACAATTATGCCTAAATTAATCTGATAATTAAGGAAAGTAATTAAGATTTGATTGCTCGATCATATCATCCTGGACGATTGTAGGATCGACTGGGATGATCAGTTCACAAACCTTAGTTGTTCCTGGACAATCAAACATCAGCCTGCTTCTATTCAGGGCGATGCTCTGGATGATATATACTGAATTGAACTAGTAATTCAGGATGTTCATGAGATCATCCTGGACGATCAAGTTATTTTTACATCATCCAGACATCAAT
Organism: Dendrobium catenatum; assembly: GCF_001605985.2. NCBI lineage: Eukaryota > Viridiplantae > Streptophyta > Magnoliopsida > Asparagales > Orchidaceae > Dendrobium > Dendrobium catenatum. The sequence goes on along the minus strand of NW_021318576.1, from coordinate 410,467 downwards.
TTAGGGCGATATTCTGAATGATATTCAATGACTTTTTCTAATCGTATAGGACGATATCCTATTGCCTGGATGATATAAACAAAAACCTTATAATAGTCCCAAATCATCCTGGCTGATTGAGCTAAATTTCTTATAATCATACAGGATGATATTCAGATCAAGAAAAGAACACAGAGAATTTATAGTGGTTCAGTCAACTTGAACTACGTCCACTCCTCGGAGGTGCCCTCTGGGTATTGTACTACAAATGTGACTCTCCTTTTGATCCCACAACATAGCGGAGAAGTCCTTATAAAAACTCATTTCCTCTAACCCGACGAGGCAGAGAACCCAACTCTTTTTTCTTCCTCCTGAAGCAGGCAGAGAACCTAGACCAATTGCTAAAGAAGACCTCCCTTGAACCCCCAAGGATGAAGGATGAAGATTGGAGAAGACACCTTGGAACCTTGCTTGGAGCAACCTTTATGAATCCCTCTCATAAACTCCTCCTCACAAGTTCCTCCCTCTCTCTCCCTCTCCTCTTGGCTCTCTCAGGTCAAGACAACAGCAAAAGATCTTACAAAGTGAAGAACAAGAGCTCTTAAATCGAAGAGCTTCAGAATAGCTCATTAATTGCAACTTGCTGACTTTATCATCCATGACGATATAAATATCATCTTGTATGATCATTGCAATTTAAGTCTAATCAGTCAGGATGATCTGAAATGAACAAAAGAAATTTGTTCATATTGTCCAAGATGATAACATATCATCCTATATGATTAGTTCAAATCACAGATTATCAGCCAGATAATTGCTCGGAAAGGAGGTCTGGATGATCCAAAATTTGCTTGATCGTCCGGGCCGATCGCACGATCGTCCCGGACGATTTGTTCAAAATTGAGGAAAATAATCCAGAACATTGCTCAGAATAAGAGCTAGCCAATGTTGATCGTCCATGAGCAACCAAGGATTTTTGAACTGATTGTCCCGGATGATCTTGCGATCGTCCAGGATGATGTGATCGTATCAATCAAGCTTTAATTGCTTTTCTTAATTACCAGATTAATTTAGGCATAATTGTGTTAAATCATCCAGGCCGATATAATGGATCGTCTTGGCCAATGTTCAAAAATAAATCTTACCTAAATAGATATGGTGGCTGATTCTTTTTGATTTGAACCTATCGTCATGGCCGATATAAGAATCATCTAAGATGATGTGTTTAATGATGACTGCCTTAACCAGGATGCTCTAATTAGGGTTTCTATTCTTAGTTGGATCGTCCTGGCCGATATGGACATCATCCAATCGATGTACTCAAAATAGAAAATAATAAAAAACCCTTAAGTGTGTGTGTGCAAGGTTACTTAGCATCAAGAACCACTTTTATAATGGACTGAAGAAAGAAAAATACAGACTGACTCAAACTTAATCTACCCAATCTTGAGTTGGCTTGAGTTGCACTCGATCTTGTGGACCTGAAAAGTTAGTAGGCAGGGCAGTCGCATACAATTATGAATGTTTGCTATCATCAAAAGTCTAATCCATAAACTCAGATTTGCAACAATCTCTCCCTTTTTGATGATGACAAACACAACCAAAAAAATCTAAGCAGTTATGTCAGTCTAATAAAAATAATGTAATGAAAGGTAGTTAACTAAATTCCATAATCAAAATTACAAGTTACAGTAGACTACTCCCCCTTTTGACATCACAAAAAGCAGGAGGAAACTAAAAAAAAAAATAGAATAGAAACTAAAACAACCATAAGAAAAATAAACTACAGAAAAATAGCATAATAAAAAAAAAAACTAGTAAAATGAGGGATCTTGATCATCAGATGGAGGAGGTGGTGGCTGAAAGTAACTGGTCAATGATACAAACTGAGATCCAAACCAGGCCATGTCCTGGTAGTGCTGGTGCTGCATGCAGATGATATCCTCAGTAAATTGCTGCTCATGTGCAGCAATGTAGGCCTCAAAGTGGGTCTCCCACTGATCAAATCTCTCCACCATTTGATCCAGCTGAGAGTGCTGGCAAAGAGGAATAGGTGCAGGATTAGGAGTGGGTGCCTCCTCCTCCTTGGTCCCCTGAGCTTCCTTATCCCCTGGGTGGAGACGAGTACTGTGAAGGACGTTGAAGGAACTGTTTGAGTAGAAGGGTGGCTGAAGGTCGGGAGGAGCAGGATATTGAAGGTTGTATTTGGATTCTAGAACATATGCAATGATGTGTCCTAGAGCAAGATTGGGCTTCCTTTTATGACCTGCATGTCGAATTATAGTCAAATATTCGATGTAGAAAAAGATCAGGTCGATTGCATTGAATTCATGATTGGCCATTATATAAAAAGTGGTGAGTGAAAGAAGGGGAGTGATATGGATTCGGTCACCGGCTTTGGGAATCACAGAGGTGCGAAGGACGTATTGGATTGTCCTAGCATCTTTAAGTAAAGAGCTAGTCTCTCCAATATGAAAGTGGGCATTGGTGTGGCGAAAAAAGTGATTGGCTGTAGCCCAGTTAAAATCAGGATCAGAAACTAAGGTATGCAGCTTATCCCCAGTGGTGGAAAGCTGTAGTAATTATGCACAATCCTGGTATGTGATCTCGACAAGACGTCGATTCACATACGAGGTGAGAGCAGTGTAGGCAGAATTCATTCAGAGGTTGGCATAAAATTCAAAGAGAAGTTCTGAATTAAAAGGGATTGCGAGAGTGGGAATAAAATATAGAGAGGTTTGAGTGAATAGGTTGAGTACCGGATATGAGAGGTGGTTTGGATTGATTGATCGAGAAAGAGTAACACTGCATGTCATGTATCGGTGATAGGCGGCCTGATCGTTTGCCTCCCAAAATTGAGGGTCTAGCATGGCCCTCGAGGAGCTTCCAGATGTGTGACAAGAATGCTTGCCGCCAGCCATTAGCAAAAAAAAGCAAGGAATAGGAGGAAGGAAGCAAAGGGAAGGAGAGGTGTGAAGAAAAATAGCTGAATTTGGCCTCAATTTAATGAATCGGCTGGATCATCTAGGACGATCACAGGATCATCCAGGCTAATCTGGTGCAATTATTATGGCTAGACGATTAGTCAAAAAGGCAGTCTGATTGTCCGGGATGATCAGATATTGTTTGGGATGATCAGATATCGTCCGGGATGATTAGACACAGGCGATCATCCCGAGGAGTTAGGTTAGACTACCGTTGAAAAAGTAGATCATTCAGGCTGATTATATGGATCATCCAGGATGATGCTCAATAATGGATCATATCAGCTGAATTTAAAACATTTTAAATCATATGCCACGTGTATCATCCAGGACGACTGTCCAAAAATGGATCATCCCAGGCAAATTTATAGATTTTAAACATGTTAACACATGTATCATCCAGGATGAAAAGGTGTATCGAACGGGATGATTACTAATAAATGCATCATCTAGGACAAAAAATGTATTGTCCAGGACGATCAAGATGATTGTAGTAGAGGACGATAATGGATCGTCTAGGATGACGAAGAGCTGAAAAGTCAAAATATTCAGCAGATGGAGTTTTTGAAGAAAGATGAGTAGTTCATCCAGGACGATATAAATGTCATCCAGGCATGAACATGATATAGTCTCCATGTGATTGATTTTAAAAATTTATAAGTTAATGAGTTAACAACATTAAAAATCCAAAAAAAGGTAAAATATCCGATCAAGACTTGGTTTCAGAAAAATATCTTATAGAATAATGTATCAAAGTAGTTTGTTACAAACGCAAAATTTGAAATGAAGTCTTTGAAAATCTCAAGTGATACATAAAATCTTCTAAATTTTAAGAGTTGGAAGAAAGGAAGATAGCTTTCTTTTTGATGGGCTCATTTTACGCATCTTGTCCATTGAATGGCACACTTTACGCATCTTTTGATTTTTGATACACTTTGTGTGTGTGTGTGTGTGTGTGTGTGTGTGTGTGTGTGTGTGTGTGTGTATATTCAATTTGGCATCATTGCGCATATTTTGCTTTTGGCATTATTGGCAACAATTTTTATTATTTTTTTGTAAGCTAGATTCTTTTTCAAAAACTCTTAAATATTTTTAGTTGTGAGTATATCTTTTAGATATTAGAGGAAAAAAAACTCACTCTCTAATATAGGGAAGAACAAACCACTAAATAGAATAAAAAATTATATAAGAGATGCATTGACAAGACAACAAGAAATCTTGAAGTAAAAAAAACTTTGTTTATTATAAATATAAGCTAGATTACTGTAGCAAGGTAGAAAAGATCTTAATTGTAAAATCCAGTTATTAATTTGAGATAGACTTTTGTTTAAAAAGAAAAATTTCACCACCAATATAGGTTAGAGAAAGAGAAACAATCAGCAGTGTTTTTACCCTTTAATAGGTTAAGAGATGTAAAATATTGATTACAAATTTTTAAAAAGACAAAAACAAGGCATAAGATATCAATTCAATGATAATTTGAAAAAGAAAATAAATTAAGGCATACAAAAAATAAAGTAAAAACAAAGAAAAATAATAAAAAAACAACAACAAAAAAACTACCAAAAATAAAGCAATGTAATAAGCAGATAACAGATTAAAAATCAGTAAAAATCAAGTTTATGCATTAATGTCAATTACACCCAATCTGGTCCTTAAAGTGCTGAAAGTGTCGAAGGCTAGTGGTTTAGTAAATATGTCAACCAGTTGATTCTCAGTCGCCACATGGTGTAACTCAATGTCTCCCTTAGTCACATGATCTCTAATAAAGTGATGCCTAATATAAATGTGCTTAGTCTTTGAATGTTGGATATGATTCTTAGAAATGTAGATGGAACTAGTGTTGTCATAAAGAATTAAGATGGTGCCTACAGGTAATCATAAATCCAGTACCTGCTATTTTAACCAAAGGATTTGGGCCACATAACTTCCTAAAGTAATGTACTCAGCTTCAGCAGTGGAAAGTGCAATAGAGTTTTGCTTTCTACTAGACCAGCAGACTAAAGACTGTCATATGAATTGACAAGTTTCAAAAGTGCTTTTTCTATCCACCTTACATCCTGTAAAATCAGAATCATAATATCCAATAATCTCAAAGGAAGTGCTGTGCCTAGGGTACCAGATTCCTAAGTTTTGGGTCCCTAAAAGGTATCTAAGAATTCTCTTAACTGCAGTCAGGTGGAATTCGTTAGGGTTAACTTGAAATCTAGCACAAAGACAAACGCTAAACATTATATCAGGTCGGCTAGCAGTCAGGTAAAGTAAAGATCCAATCATCCCTCTATATTTCTTCTGATTATCAGACTTTCCACTTGGGTCCTTATCTAACTGAACACTGGAGGTCATGGGAGTATTAATTGGCTTGGATTTATCCATCTCATACTTTT
>NW_021318576.1:324305-404072 GCF_001605985.2 Dendrobium catenatum | reverse complement strand
TAAGAATTCTCTTAACTACAGTCAGGTGGGATTCCTTAGGGTCAGCTTGAAATCTAGCACAAAGACAAATGCTAAACATTATATCAGGTCGGCTGGCAGTCAGGTAAAGTAAAGATCCAATCATCCGTCTGTACTTATTCTGATTAATTGATTTTCCATTTGGGTCCTTATCTAATTGAACTCCTGAGGTATGGGAGTATTAATTGGCTTGGCTTTGTCCATTTCATATTTCTTCAAGATGTCTTTTATGTACTTTGTTTGGCTCAAAAAAGTTCCATCATTTAATTGTCTAATGTTAAACCTCAAAAAGTAGGATAACTCTTCCATCATACTCATCTCAAACTCTTTACTCATTGTTTTAGAAAAATCATCACATAGCCTTTTATTACAAGATCCAAAAATTATATCATCGACATAGATCTGAACAATGAGTAAATCATCTCCTACTTTTCTCAGGAAAAGGGTGGTGTTTACACTCCCCTTACAGAACTCCCTTTCTAGTAAGAATGTGCTAAGCCTCTCATACCAAGCTCTGGGTGCCTGCTTTAATCCATATAAGGCCTTTTTTAATTTGAAAATATGATTTGGAAATTGGGAACTCTAAAAACCAGGGGGTTGTTCTACAAAAACATTCTCTTTTATTTCCCCATTTAAAAAGGCACTCTTAACGTCCATTTAGAAAAACTTAAATCCCTTATAACAGGCAAAGGCTAATAGTACTCTAATGGCTTCCAATCTAGCTACTGGGGAAAAAGTCTCCTCAAAATCTATCCCTTCTATTTAGTTATACCCCTTAGCCACTAATCATGCCTTATTCCTAGCTACAACTCTAGAATCATTCACCTTATTCTTAAAGACCCACTTGGTTCCAACTACACTTTATCCCGTAGGTCTTTCTACAAGCTTCTAAATGTCATTTCTAACAAACTGGTTCAACTCCTTCTGCATAGCCAAGATCCAAAACTCATCAGTAAGGGCTTGGTTTTATGTTGGTGGGTTTAGTCATTGAGATAAAGACAGAGTGATTCACTTTGTTCTTAAGTCCATGTCTAGTCCTAACTCCATCAGATGGGTCTCCTAAAATCATATCTTTAGGGTGACTCGAAGAGTATTTCTAATCTATAGGAAAAGTGTGTGAAGGTTCAACCTTTTCCTCCAGATTTATATTTTCTACTCCTTGGGTAACATCTCCTACTCCTTCAGTGTTATGGTGCTCTACCATCTTCTCTAAATTTTCTACTCCAATGGTAATCTCTCCAACATCATCATCATCCTCAACTCTAGGCTTTCTAGGATCAGACTCATCAAACACTACATTAGTAGTTTCCTCCACCAAAGTCTTCTTATTAAACACCCTAAAAGTCTTCCCAACACTAAAATATCCTAAGAACACTCCTTCATCAGATTTTGTGTCAAATTTTCCTAAGTGATACTTTCCATTATTGTGAATGAAAACCTTACAACCAAAGATATGAAGGTGGGAAAGATTGGGTGTCCTACCCTTAAGGATCTCATAGGGTGTCTTATCTAATTTGGCTATAATATTTATCCTATTCAACACATAACAAGCTGTGTTAACCGCTTCAGTCCAAAAGTATTTTGGAAGTGAATACTCAGCAAGTATGGCTTGAGTGGCTTCCACTATGGTCTGGTTCTTTTTTTCAGCTACCCCATTTTATTGAGGGGTCCTAAGAGCTGAGAAGTTGTGGATAATCCCCTTATCCTCACAAAAATCTCCAAATCTCTCATTTTCAAACTCTCCCCCATGGTCACTATGGATGGTCAAGATCTCACAACCTAGCTTTTTATGAATCCAAGTGAAGAAGGCTCTAAACTCATCAAAAGACTTTTTTTTTGTGACATAAATCTAATCCAAGTGAACCTCGAGCTGTCATCGACAATCACAAAATCAAAGACTTTCCCTCCCAAGCTGGAAGTGCTAATGGGTCCAAACAAATTCATGTGAAGGACTTCTAAAGGTCTAGAGGTGCTAATGTCCTTAATGGGGTGAAAAGTGTAGACTTGCTTTCCTAATTGGTAGGCATCACAAAGGTGGTCTTTTAAAAACTTAAGCTTGGGGACTCCTCTAACTAGGTCTTTTTGGGTCACTTTCCTAAGGGTTTTCATACTGGCATGACATAATCTTTTGTGCCACAACCATGATTCATCAACAGTAGTTTTTAAGTAAAATGAAGAAGCACATTCAATGTTATTTAAATCAAGTATGTAAATATTATTGATCCACTTTCCCTGCAAAATAGTATTATTATTTAAGCTAATAATGCATGAATTTGCCAAAAATTTTATGATGAAGCCCTTGTTACAAAGCTGATTGATGCCGAGCAAGTTGTGTTTTAGTCCATCTACAAGCAAAACATTTTCAATCAAAAGGTTCTTGAAATTACCAATTATACCTGAGCCTTCTACCTTCCTGGTGGTGTTGTCTCCAAGAGTAATCTTGCCTCCTGTCATGGTCTCCAGCAAAATGAATTGATTGGCTTCGCCAGTCATATGTCGAGAGCATCCGTTGTCCAGGTACCACATACTCTCATGAGGCCTTTTATGAGAGCTTACCTATAAAATCATCAAATGTCAGATTTAGGAACCCAAACAGGCTTAGGTCCCTTCGTATGGAAAGTGGAATGCAATGCATGTGTGTTATGCTGTGAATCATGCAATTTGGGTTTCTAAACCCAATGTGTACTACGGTGAATGGTGCAAGTGTGTGCAATGTGTCCTAATATGCCACATGAAAAATATCTAATTCCAAGAGAAGGATGCACTAATCTATGGTGATGCTTTTTATGTGATGCATGAAATGAAGGTTTTTTATTTTCAGAAGCTTTTAGATTTTCTAATTTTTTATATTCTTTTTCTAAATTAGCTTGGGATGATTTTAAAGAATTATGAGCATCAGATAAATCAACATGTATTTAGTTTAATGCATCAAACTCATCATGTAAAGCCATGTGATTATTATCAATTATAGAATGATCTTTAAGAAGAATTTTATGCTCCTTTTGTAAATTTAAAAATTCTAATTTCAAACTAGCACGAGTTTTCTTAAGCTTCCTATATGATGCATGAATTTTTTCAGAAACTTTAAGGAGTTGCTCATAGGTTAGTTCACATACCTCTTCTTGGTGACCTTGATTAAGATGATCATCTGCCATTAAGCACAAGTTTATTGTCTCTTGTTCAGGTTCAGTCTCAGATGAATCCGACGCAGAATTTGCCTAGAACGCCTTTTGAAATCTTTTCTCGTCCTTCCTGAACTTGGGTTTCTCCTCACCCTTCTCCTTGCTTGGGTGAAACTTAAATATAGGGCAATTAGCTTTAACATGTCATGGCTTCCAACATTCAAAGTAAATCATATCATTAGAACTCTTAAAATTTTTATTTCCTTTATATTTATTCCACTTTTGTTGGTTCTTTTGCTTCTTCCTTAGAAAGATTTTGAATTGCCTTATGATTAAGGCAACACCATCACTTTTAGACCTGGAAGAATCAGAGTTCATGTTGTTGGCCTTCAATGCCACAGTTTTCTCCTTCTTTTTCTCACCTGCATCAAGGTTTCTTTGATTCACCCCTTGCTCGTAAGCAATGAGTGAGCCAAGTAAGTTGTCAATCAAATATGTATTCAAATATTTAGATTCAGTAATTGCAATAATTTTAGCATCAAAAGAGGAAGGCAAGCATCTCAAAATTTTATTAACTTTTCATAGTTAGTTAGTTCTCTTCCTAAGGCTTGCAAAGAAGTAACAATCTGAGTAAACCTTGTATACATTTCAGAAATTGATTCAGAAGGTTTCATACGAAAAAGTTCGTAATCATGCAAGAGAATATTCAAATGGGATTGCTTAACTTCATTAGTACCTTTATAGGTGATACACAATTTATCTCAAATTTCTTTACCAGTAGTGCAAGTAGAAACAGGCATCTAATCTTTTGATTTCAAAGCACAGAAAAAATAGTTCAAATATTTTGCATTTAATTATGCTAAATCCCTATCATCGAGAGTCCATTCAGTAAAAGGAAGTGGAACAGTAATGACATTCAATTTCCCAGTTGGAGGTGTATAACCATCCTTAATAAGCATCCACATGCGATAATCAATTGATTGTAAAAATGTAGACATATAAGTTTTCCAAAAATTAAAAGGAATATTATCAAACAAAGGTGGTCGGGTAATAGAATACCCTTCTGCAGTATTACGATTTCTATTATTAATCATGGATCAAAATTTAAAAAGTTTTCAAACTTAGTTTTTATGAATCCGGCTATGATACCACTTGAAAGTTCATTAGAGATGTTAAGCCCTTATTAACTAGTCCGAGGCTAACTAAGAGGGGGGGTGAATTGGTATTTTAAAAAATTCTTACAATTAAAACACAAGTAAAAAATAAACCAATATCACCACAAAGAAATCAACGTGAAAAAAATAAATGCAGAACGTAATAAGAAAAGAACATAGAGAATTTATAGTGGTTCGGTCAACTTGGCCTACATCCACTACCCGGTGGCACCCTTCGAACATTGCACTATAAAAGTGACTCTTCTTTTGCTCCCACAGCAAGGCGGAGAAGCCCTTACAAAAACTCCTTTCTGCCAACCCCGGTGAGGTAGAGAACCCAACTCCTTTTGCTTCCTCATGAAGCAGGCAGAGAACATCGACCAATTGTTGAAGAAGACCTCCCTTGAACCCCCATGGACGAAGGATGAAGACTGGAGAAGAGACCTTAGAACCTTGGTTGGAGCAACCTTTGTGAATCCCTCTCACAAACTCCCCCTCACAAGTTCCTCCCTCTCTCTCCCTCTCTCTCCCTCTCCTCTTGGCTCTCTAAGGTCAAGAGAGCAGCAAAAGATCTTACAAAGTAAGGAATAAGAGCTCTTAAATAGAAGAGTTTTGGAATAGCTCATTAATTGTAACTTACCGACTTTATCGTCCAGGACGATATAAATATCGTGCAGGACGATATAAATATCGTCCTGTACGATCAGTGCAATTTAAGCCTAATCAGCTAGGATGATCTGAAATGAATAAAAGAAATTTGTTCATATCGTCCAGGATGATAACATATCATCCTGTAAGATTAGTTCAAATCATAGATTATCAGCTAGACAATCACTCGAAAGGAGGTTTGGACGATCCAAAATTAGCTTGATCGTCTGGGCCAATTGCATGATCATCCCGATGATTAGTTCAAAACTGAGGAAAATTATCCAGAACATCACTCAGAATAAGAGCTAGCCGATGTTGATCTTCTAAGAGCAATCAAGGATTTTTGAACTGATCATCCCGGACGATCCTGCGAACGTTCAGGATGATGTGATTATATCAATCAAGCCTTAATTGCTTTCCTTAATTACCAAATTAATTTAGGCATAATTATGTTAAATTATCTAGGCCGATGTTATGGATCATCCTGGCTGATGTCTAAAAATAAATCTTACCTAAATAGATCTGGTGGTCGATTCTTTTGGATTTGAGCCTATCGTCCTGACCGATAAAAGGATCATCCAGGACGATGTGCTTAATGATGTCTGACTTAACCAGGATGCCCTAATTAGGGTTTCTATTCTTAGTCAGATTATCTTAGCTGATATGGACATCATCTAGGCTGATGTACTCAAAAAAGAAAATAGTAAAAAAACCCTCAAGTATGTGTGTGCAAGGTTACTTAGCATCAGGAACCACTTTTACATTGGACTCAAGAAAGAAAAATATAGACTGACTCAAACTTAATCTACCCAATCTTGAGCTGGCTTGAGTTGCACTCGATCTTATGGACCTAAAACATTAGTAGGCAGGGTAGTTGCATATAATTATGAATGTTTGCTATCATCAAAAGTTTAATCCATAAACTCAAATTTGCAACAAGATCATCCTGTACGATAAAGTTGGTTTATTATAATTTAAAGCTATTCTAAAGCGCTTCTATATAAGACCTCTTGTTCCACCAAAGAGAGTATTTTTTGCTGCTTTTCTGATTTGAGAGAACCAAGAGGAGAGGTAGAGCAAGAAAGAGAGAGAGGATCTTGTGAGGGGGAGTTTATGAGGGGTTTTCATAAAGGTTTCTCCAAAAAAGGATCTGTCATCGTCTTCTCCGGTTGTCATCCCTAGTTTCTTGGGGGTTCTAGAGAGATCTACTTTAGCATCTAATTGAGGTTCTTTGCCCACTTCAGGAGGAAGCAAAAAGAGTTAGGTTCTCTGTCTGCTTCTAGAGGAAGCAAAAGGAGTTGGGTTTTTTGCCTCATTAAGGTCGATGGGAAGGAGGTTTGTATAGGCTTCTTTGCCTTGCTGTAGGGGCAAAAGGAGAGACTCTGTGTTTAGTGCAATACTCGGAGGAGAGGCTCCCGGGAGTGGACGTAGGTCAAGTTGATCGAACCACTATAAATTTTTATGTTCTTTATTACTGCTTCTGCATTTAATTTCCGCACTTTAATTTCTTTGTGGTGAATTTTTGTTTAAGTTTGTACTTTTACTTAAAAGATTTTTTAAAATACCAATTCACCCCCTCTTGGTTAGCCTTGGGACTAGTTCATTAGGGCTTAACATCCATGTCGAACCTTCAAGTGGTATCAGAGCGGGATTCATAAAATATAGTTTTGGAAAACTTTTGAATTTTAATCTATGGCTAATTTGGTAATCGTAATACTGCGGAAGGATATTCTATTACATGACCACCTTTGTTTGACAATATCCCTTTTGATTTTTGTAAAACTCGCATGTCTACATTTTTATAATCGATTGACTATCGTATGTGGATGCTTGTTAAAGAAGGTTATTCATCTCCATCACATGAAAGTAATGACATTAAAATTGAACTTCCTTTTATTGAATAGACTTGTAATGAACGGGATTTAGCACAACTTAATATAAAATGTTTGAACTATTTTTTTTGTTCTTTGAAATCAAAAGATTATATGCATGTTTCAACTTGTGCTACTAGTGAAGAAATTTGGTATAGATTATGTATTACTTATGAAGGAACAAATGAAGTTAAATAATTTAGGTTGAATATTTTTTTTTATGAATATGAACTTTTTTGTATGAAACCTACTTAATCAATTTCTGACATGTATACTAGATTTACTCAAATTATCACCTCATTACATACTTTAGGAAGAGAGCTAACTAATTATAAAAGAGTGAATAAAATTTTGAGATGTTAGCCTTCTTCCTTTGATGCTAAGATCACTGTAATTATTGAATCTAAAGATTTGAATACTTATTATATTGATAACTTACTTGGATCACTCATTGCTTACGAGAAAGGGGTGAATCAAAGAAACCTTAATACAGGTGAGAAAAAGAAAGATAAAACTATGACACTGAAGGCCAACAACATGGACACTGATTCTTTTAGGTCTGAAAATAATGATGTTGCCTTAATCATGAGGCAATTTAAAAGCTTTCTAAGGAAGAATCACAAGCACAATCAGAAATGGAATAAAGATAAGAGTAGCAAAAATTATAAAATTTTTTTTGATGTTATTTATTTTGAATATAGGAAGCCTGGACATGTCAAAGCTGATTGTCCTACACTTAAGGATCACCCAAGTAAGAAAAAGAGTGAGGAGAAACCCAAACATAGGAAGGATAAAAAGCAATTCCAAAAGGTGTTATGGGTAGATTCTGCATCTGACTCCTTTGAGATGAAAGCAGAGGAGGAGACATCAAACTTGTACTTTATGGTGGGTGATCACCTTGGTCAATTTGACCAAGAACATGTATGTGAACCAACATATGATCAATTACTTAAAATTTGTGAGAAAATTCATGCATCATATAAGAAACTTAAAAAATCACATGCTAGTTTGAAATTGGAGTTTTTGAATTTGCAAAAAGAGTATGAAGTTTTATTGAAAGATCACTTCCAAATTGATAGCAATCACATGTCTTTATTTGTTGAGTTTGATGATTTAAATAAAATGAAGTATGATTTAATAATTGAGCATGATTCACTAAAAGTAAATCTCAAAATATTTAAAAATAACAAACCAACATTGCATGCATCAAATAATGTTAAAAGGAAGTAGCACCACCCAAGTAGATTAATAAATCCTTTTCCTGGTGTTAGATTTTTTTCATGTGGCATGCTAGGGCACATTTTACACACTTGCAGTGTTCACCGTAATACACATTAGGTGTGGAGACCCAAATTGCATGATACACAGTGTAATACACATGCATTGCATTCTTCTTTTCATAAGAAGGGACCCAAACCTGTTTGGGTTACTAAATCTGACATTTAATATTTTGTAGGCAAACTCTTATAAAAGGCCTCGTGAGAGCATGTGGTACCTGGACAAAGGATGCTCATGACATATGACTGGAGATGCCAATCAATTCATTTTACTGGAGACCAGTATAGGAGGCAAGGTTACTCTTGGAGACAATACCATCAGGAAAGTGGTGGGCTGAAGTATAATTAGAAATTCCAAGAACCTTTTGATTAAAAATATTTTGCTAGTAGATGGACTGAAATACAACTTGCTCAGCATCAATCACCTCTATGATAAGGGCTTCATCATAAAATTCTTGGCAAACACTTGCATTATCAGCTTAAATAACAATACTATTTTGAAGGGAAAGCGGATCAATAATGTTTATATGCTTGACTTAAAGAATATTGAATGTACTGCTTCATTTTGCTTAAAAACTATTGCTGACGATTTTTAGTTGTGGTACATGAAATTATGTCATTCTAGTATGAAAACTCTTAGGTGAGTGACCCAAAAAGACCTAGTTAGAGGTGTCCCCAAGCTTAAATTCTCTAAAACCACCTTTGTAATGCCTGCTAACTAGGGAAGCAAGTCCATTCCTATTTTTACTCCATTAAGGACATTAGCAACTCTAATTCTTTAGAAGTCCTTCACATGGATTTGTTTGGACCTATTAGTACTATCATCTTAGGGAGGAAAGTCTATGGTTTTATGATTATCGATGACTACTCGAGGTTTACTTGGATTAGATTTTTGTCATATAAGAATGAGTCTTTTTATGAGTTTAGATCCTTCTTCACTTGGATTCAAAAAAAGTTATGTTATGAGATCTTTACCATCCATAGTGACTATGGGGGAGATTTTGAAAATGAGAGATTTGGAGACTTTTGTGAGGATAAGGGGATTAGTCACAACTTCTCAGCTCCTAGGACCCCTAAGTAGAATGGGGTAGCTAAAAGGAAGAACCGCACCTTAGTTGAAGCTATTAGAGTAATGCTTGCTAAGTATTCACTTTTAAAGTACTTTTGGGTTTAAACTATGTTTTAAATAGGGTGAATATTAGAGTCAAACTAGATAAGACACCTTAAAAGAACATTAAGGGTAGGACACCCAATCTTTCCCACCTCCATGTCTTTGGTCATAAGGTTTTTATTCATAATAATGGGAAGTCACACTTAGGAAAATTTGACCCAAAATCTCATGAATGAGTGTTCTTAGGATATTCAAGTGTTCGAAAATCCTTTAGGGTGTTTAATAAAAGGACATTGGTGGTGGAGGAGACTACACATGTAATGTTTGATGATATGATCCCAAGGAGTCTAGAATTGAGGATGAAGATGGTGTTAGAGAGATTTCCAAAGGAGTTAAAAATTTGGAGAAGAGGGTAGAGTCCCAAATCACTGAAGGAGTAGGTGAGATTACCCAAGGAGTAGAAAATTCAAATCTAGAGGAAAGGGTTAATCCTACACTTTGCCTAGGGATTGGAGATATTTTTTTAGTCATCATAAAGAACTAATCTTAGGAGACTCTTCTAAAGGTGTTAGGACTAGACATGAACTTAGGAAGGAAGTGAACCACTCTGCCTTTATCTCTATGACTGAACCCACCAACATTAATCAAGCCTTATCTGATAAGTTTTGGATCTTAGCTATGCAAGAGAAAATAAACCAATTTGTTTGGAATAATGTTTGGGATCTTGTAGAAAGACCAAAGGGACAAAGTGTAATTGGAACCAAATGGGTCTTTAAGAATAATATGAAAGAATATGATGTGGTGGTTAGGAATAAGCCGAGATTGATAGCTAAGGGGTATAACAAAATAGAAGGGATAGATTTTGAGGAGACCTTTGCCCCTGTAGCTAGATTGGAATCCATTTGAGTGCTACTAGCCTTTGCATGTTATAAAGGATTTAAACTTTACCAAATGGACCTGAAAAGTGCCTTTTTAAATGGGATAATAAAAGAGGATGTGTTTGTATAGCAACCCCCAGGTTTTGAGAGTTCCTAATTTCCAAATCATGTTTTCAAATTAAAAAAGGTCTTATATGGATTAAAATAGGCATCAAAAGCATTGTATGAGAGGTTTAACACATTTTTACAAAAGAGGGATTTTGTTAAGGGAAGTGTAGACACCACCCTTTTTTTAAGGAAAGTAGAAGATGAGTTACTCATTATTCAGATCTATGTTGATGATATACTTTTCGGATATTCTAATAAAAAGCTATGTGATGATTTTTCTAAAATAATGAGTAAGGAGTTTGAGATGAGTATGATGGGAGAGTTATCCTACTTTTTGGAGTTTAGCATAAGACAAATGGATGATGGAACCTTTATAAGTCAATCAAAGTATATTAAGGATATTTTGAAGAAATATAAAATGGATAAAGCTAAGCCAAAAAATACTCTCATGATTTCTAATATTCAAATGGATAAGGACTCAAATAGAAAATCTATTGATCAAAAGAAGTATAGAGGGTTGATTGGATCTTTACTTTACTTGACTGCTAGTCTCCTTGATATAATATTTAGTATTTATCCTTGTGCTAGATTTCACGCTAATCCTAAAGAATACCACCTGACTGCAGTTAAAAGAATTCTTAGATATCTTCTGGGGACCTAAAACTTAGGAATCTAGTATTCTAGACACAACACTTCTTTTGAGATTATTAAATATTCTGATTTTAATTTTGTAGGATGTAGGGTGGATAGAAAGAGCACTTTTGAAACTTGTCAATTTATAGGAAAATCTTTAGTCTCATGGTCTAGTAGAAAATAAAACTCTGTTGCACTTTCCACTGCTGAAGCTGAGTACATTATCTTAGGAAGTTATGTGGCTCAGGTCCTTTGGTTGAAGCAATAAATTTTGGATTTAGAATTACATATAGGCATAATTTTAATCCTTTTTGATAATACTAGTGCCATCTGCGTCTCTAAGAATCCATTCCAACATTCAAGGACCAAATATATTAATATAAGACATAGCTTTATTAGAGACCATGTAACCAAATGAGACATTGAGTTACACCATGTTACAACTGAGAATCAATTGGCTAACATCTTTACTAAACCATTGGCTTTTGACACTTTCAACATCTTAAGGACCAAATTGAGTGTGATTGACATAAATGCATGAAATTTTTGTTTATTGAATTTTGAATTTTATGTTTGGTTGCTTTTTTTGTTTTATTTCACTTTGCTTATTTTACTTTTTACTAGTTTTTGTTTCGCTTTTTATTTTATTTCTATTATTTTTGTTTTTTTATGTGATCACTACTAAAATGATATTTTATGCCATATTTTTATTTTTTTTAAATTACATCTCTTAATCTGTTAAAGGGAGAAAACACTGTTGATTGTTTCTCTTCCTCTAACCTCTTTTCGTGGTGTAAATTTCTTTTCTAAACAAAAGTCCATCTCAAATTAACAATTGGACTTTGCGATTGAGATATTTTCTATCTTGATACAATAATCTATCTTATATTTATAATGTTCAAAGTCTTTATATTACTTTTAAGTTTTTTCATCATCCTGTCATTGCATTTATCATATGATTTTGATTCTATTTTGTGATTTATTCTTCCTTATATTAGAAAGTGAGTTTTTTTTTTTTAATTTTTCTCTCTAATATCTAGAAGATATACTCATAAATGAGAATATTTAAGAGTTTTGAAAAAGGATCTAGCTTGCAAAAAAAAAAAAAAAAGTGGCTAATGACGCCAAATTAAAAGATGTGTAATGATGCCTAATTGAGAAATATACACAAACTGTATCAAAAATTAGAAGATGCATAAAGTGCACCATTCAATTGAAAAGAGGTATAAAATGAGCCCACCAAAAGCAAGCTCTCTTCTCTTTCAAACTTTTAAAACTTAGAAGAATTCATGTGTCACTTGATAATTTTAAAGGCTTAATTTTGAATTTTATGATTGTTATAAATTACTTTGATATATTATTCTATAAGATATTTTTCTGAAACCAATTCTTGAATGAATCTCTTTTCTTTTCTAATTAGTTTTTCTGAGTTAGATCTTTTGCTTTCAAAAGATGATTTTTCCCTGAGAGAACTTCGAGCTAGGGTTAACAAGATTGGATATTCTACCATTTTAAGATTTTGATGATGTTAACTCATTGGTCTTACAAGTCTTTAAAATCAATCACATGGAGACTCTATCATATTCATACTTTGATTAAAAAAATACTTTGCTTTCATTATTCTTTTTTGTATTCTTTTTGCTTTTTTATTTTCTTGTTTTTTCCTCCTTTTTTATGATGTCAAAAGGAGTAGTAGTGTTTGAGTTATTTTTTTGTTTTATTTAGGTGTGATTATTTGATGGTTTGCCATCATAAAAAAAGGGTAAAGATTATTATTAATATGATTTCAAGGAATATAATTTTTATGATAGCAAATACTTCTATTTCTCCATGGCTGTCTTGTCTACTAATATTTTAGGTCCAGAAGATCAAACTACCAGTTGAACCAGCTCAAGATTAGATATATTAGGACTGAGTCAGTTTATATTATGACATGTGTCTTTTACCTTTTCTTGAGTCCGTTGTAATATTATGAGTCCTGATGCTAAGTAATCTTGCATATGCACACTAGGGAGAAAAATTTCTAACTGTTTTAGAGTTTTCGATTTTTGCTCACATCATCTAGGTTGATAAAAAAAATTGGCCTGGATGATCAGTTAAAAATACAAACTCTAATTAGGGCATCCTGGTTAAAGCAGCCTTTATTAAGCATATTGTCCTGGACGAAATTTATATTGGTCGGGACGATAGGCTCAAATCAGAAAGAATAAGCTGTCAAATCTATTTAGGTATCTTTTATTTTTGGACATCGTCCAGGACATTATCTTGGATGATGTAATATAATTATGCCTAAATTAATTTGGTAATTAAGGAAAGAAATTAAGATTTTATTGCTAGATCATATCATCCTGGATGATCGCAGGATCGGCCTGGACGATCAATTCACAAACATTAATTATTCCTGGATGATCAAACATTAGCCTTCTTCTATTCAGGGTGATGCTCTGGATAATATGTACTAAATTAAACTAATCATCCGGGATGATCGTGAGATCGACCTCGTTGATCAAGTTATTTTTATATTATCCAGACATCCATTCAGGGCGATGTTCTGGATGATATTCAATGACTTATACTAATCGTATTGGATGATATCCTATCAGTCTGGACAATATGAACAAAAACATTCTGATCATCCCAAATCATCTTGGCTGATTAAGCTAGATTTGTACTAATCATACATGATAATATTTTGATCATCCTAGATGATAAAGTCAGTTTATTACAATTAAGAGCTATTCTAAAGCTCTTATATATAAGACCTCTTGTTCTACCTAAAAGAGTATCTTTTGCTATTATTTTGACCTAAGAGAGCTAATAGGAGAGGGAGAGTAAGGGAGAGAGAGAGAGAGATCTTGTGAGGGGGAGTTTATGAGGGGTTTTCATAAAGGTTGCTTCAAGAAAGGATCCATCATCATCTTTTATGGTCATCATCCCTAGTTCCTTGTGGGTTATAGAGAGATCTACTTTAGCATCTGATCGAGGTTCTCTACATTCTTCAGGAGGAAGTAAAAGGTGTTGGGTTCTCTGCTTTCTTCTGGAGGAAGCAAAATGAGTTGGGTTCTTTACCTCACCAGGGTTGGTGGAAAGGTGATTTGTAAATGCTTCTCCACCTTGCTGTGGGGGTAAAAGGAGAGACATTATGTTTAGTGCAATACTCAGAGGAGAGGCTCCGGGGAGTATACGTAAGTCAAGTTGATCGAACTACTATAAATTTCCGTGTTCTTTATTACTACTTCCGTATTTAATTTCCTCACTTTGATTTCTTTATGGTGAACTTTGGTTTAAGTTTGTGCTTTTTTTTAAAAGATTTTTTAAAATACCAATTCACCCCCCTCTTGGTTAGCCTTGTGATTAGTTCATTAGGGCTTAACATCCTTGTCAAACTTTCAAAGTTAACCAAAAGCTTCTAATCCAAGCTAAACCTCTATACTATGGTTTTGGTAATGTCCATCTCCATAAGAATTTGCGCAACAGAGGGTCTGGATCTTGAGGCAGTAGCTTGATCTATTTATAAAGGTTTACCAAAGATGGAACATAATGCATGTAAAATATGAGAATTAAAGATTCATTAGTTCAAATTCAAAATAGAAAGCAATATAGGAAATATATGTGACTTCTCTTTAATATCAAAGTAAGGAGTCCACTTCAATAATCTCATTTAACAATTATTGATTTAATAAGACATTCTAGCAAGAATTCTTCTATAATCTATGTCATTGGAAAGTTGAATAGCAACATGTCTAGCATCCAACAATCCAATAAAATACACCCCAGAAAGTTTGAGATTACTAAAAAAAAAGACCTAATCTTATACATAAAGAGAACTTTCCAACCAATGTGAACTAATAAGGAGAGACAAGTTTCATGACATCCTCCTAAAAAATGAACAAAGCAAGAAAACCTTTAACTAAAGACTTAAAAAATGAGAAGTCTGATTCTTTTGTAGAAGAATTTCCCGCAAGGATGCTATGAAAAGAATGAGATTTAGGGTTAGATTTTTCAAAACTCAAGCTAACAAGTTTATATTTTTTGAAGATAACAAACATCACTTCTCACATCTTTATGTCTCATAGTATTTGCATTATATATTATTTTGTGTGTGTACTAACATTTTAGGAACAACATGCACCATCCAATGAAGACTCAAGGCTCAAGATTAGATATAATAGGTTACACTATAAAGATTTTTGTAATATTCATTGATGTATTTTTGATTTCTTGAGTCAAGTCCTATAAGGGTATATGTTAGCTTGGTGACATACACACACACTCAAGGGGAGTGAGATTGAGTCAAAACTAGAAGTTTTATTTTGAACTAGTCGTATTATATAATTTATATCGTACTATATGATCAACTCATCTAAACGGCTAACTTTGATAAACATGTATTCTGAATTAATCATACTGTATGATTCACATCGTACATGAATATCTATTTAAATTAGGAATTATAGTTACTAGTCATCAATTTAAGTAATATTTTAAAATTCAAAATATTTATCTAATCATATTGTACAATCAGGATTGTACTGTATAATATATGAAAATCATACCTAAATTGATCTTGTGATTAAGTGTTTAATTATGGTTAAATTATTCAATCAGATCATTCAGGATGATTGGGGATGATCTTACTGGACGACCCAAGAGATACATGGGATGATACTTGATCATCCTGTATCGTCCAAGATGAAATACCATACTTTTTTTTACAAATCATATTGGATGATTGTAGTATCATGCAGGATGATCAGTACAAATACTTGAACTACTCGTATAGTACAATTATATTTATACTATTTGTAAGGTCTATTTTATACTAATTGTATAGGACGATCTAATGATCATATTGGATGATCTTTGACAATAAAATTGAATATAGTAGAATTTTTTAAATTCCTTTATTTAAGCTTTCTCAAGCACTTGGTAAGGGTCTTTGGCATGCATTAAGTTATTTTTCTTCTGGAGAATACTTAAAGAGAGAGACTTGAAAGGGAGAGAGGAAAGGCTAGAATTTGAGAGGGAGAAGAACCTTGTGTGTTTTAAGGGAGTGTGGATTAGGTTTCACATGGTTGCTTCAAAATGCTTGCAACTTAGTACCATCATAATCAAGGTTTATCTTGAGAGAAGTTTTGGAAAGAAAATCTTTTTGTAGTCAAAGAACCCAGCTACTCCTCCCCATCGGGGATGGTGAAAGAGATTTAAGGTTCTCTTCCTGTAAATGGATTCGTGGTTCTCTACCATCACCAGGGGGGTGAAAAAGGATTCCATGTCCTCTGCCGCACCGAGTTGGTGGAAGAGATTTCATAAGGGCTTCCCTGCCTTGCTGTGGGGGCTAAAAGAGAGCTATTAAAGATTAAAAGCAATACCTAGAACAAGAGGTTCTGGGGAGTGGACGTATGTCAGGTTGATTAAACCACTATAAATTATGATGTGTTTATTCTTATTATTTTTTGAACTTTTATTTTTCTATGATTTTCTATGTGATTGACAAATTCTAATTTTTTATTATTATGAAATTAATCTGCTCCCACATTTACAGACAAAATTGATATTTTTAGATATTTCAAAAAGCTTTATTAAGGGTTTTTCTTTTCATTAATGAAGTTTTAAATATCCAATTCATCCCCCTCTTAGTTAGCCTTGAATTTGTTCTTAAAGGTTTAACATCCTTCATAAATTTTTAAGTGGCATCAGAGCAAGATTCATAAATTAAGTTTTACAAAAATTTGAAAAATAATTAGTGGCTAACTTTGAAAATCGTAATACTACAGAAGGATATTCAATCATATGACTACTTTTATTAGACAACATTCCTTTTGACTTTTAGAAAATTTTCATGTATGCTTTCTTGTAATCAATAGATTATCAAATGTGGCATATGATTCAAACTGACTATTCTGTACCATCATGTACTATAGATGTACTCAAAACTAATAATCAATTTATTGAATGGAGGAGAGTAGAACAAACATACACTCAATTCAATGCTAAATGTTTGAACTATTTTTTTGTGCTTTGAATTCTAAATATTATATAAGAATCTCTACATATACTACTAGCAAGAATATTTGGGATAAATTATGCTCTAGATACAAAGGTACTAGTGTAGTCAAGCAATCTAAGTTGAATATTTTAATGCATGATTATGAATTATTTCGTATGAAATCTTATGAGACTATCTTAGACATTTATACTAAGTTTACTTAAATAGTGACGTCATTACATGATTTAAGTAAAAAACTTTTAAAATTTGAAAATATTAATAAAATTCTGCATTGTCTATTTGATAGCTTTTATGCTAAAGTCACTATTATATATGAATCAAAAGACTTGAATGATTATTTTATTGATAATATGATTTACTTACTCATGCCCATGAGCTAAGTGTGAGTCAAAAACTTTTGGATGCAGGTGAAACTATGGTGCTAAAAGCTGAAGACTCATAGGCAAATGATAATAAGGGCAAATGATAAAAGCAAAAGATCTCCTAGGTAGACCAACTTCTTAATCATAAGATAAGGAGCAAGATTTTGAGAAATAAAGTTTTTATTTATGTATTTTTCTGTGTTATAGTTACTGCATGTGTGTATGTTCTTTATTTTATTTTTGTTCACTGTTAATGTTTTTATTTTGTATATTGTTTTAGTGTTTTCATTTTATAGTAATATATTTATATTTGTAATCTTTTATTTTATTTTTCCTGTATATTTTTAAAAACACTCTCTGACCAACACTTATAAATCACATACCACATTATATTTGTTTAAGAGAATCAAATCACTTCTTTCTAATCACATTTTTTCTTAAAATGAAAATTTTATCTCCTTTTTACTTAAAATTTTAAATAAGTGATTATTGACTTTTCTAAACAATTAAAGGAAGAGAATTGATGAATGTCCCACTTTCTCTAACTCCTTATGTAGTGAAACTTCTTTTTGAATCAAAATTTATTTCAAATTAAAAATTGGACCTATAAATAGAGATGTGCTTCATCTTCCTACATTTCATTATCTCATATAAATATTTTTGAATCCACTTTAAATTTTCTTAATCAAGTTGTTTATTTTTATCATATGGATTGGGTTTTGCTTTGTAGTTTACACTTCTTTATATAAGAAAGTGAGTTCTTATTATCTTATATTTGGAAGATAATCTCACAACTGAGAGAACTTCTTTAAGGATTTAGAACAAAAGTAAGTTAGCAAAAAAATTAAAAAAGGCACAAAATGAGCCCAAAATAAAAAGATGTGTAATGTCCACCAAATAATTGTAAGATGCACAAAGTGTACAAAAATTCAAAAGATGCATAAAGTGTGTCAAAAAATAATAAAGATGTACAAAATGAGCCCATAATGAGTTATCTCTTATTTCTTTCAAATCTTTAAATCTTAGAAAAATCCATATGCCAATTAATATCTTCAACAATTGATTTTGAAAATCATGATTCCTGATTAAACCTTTTTACATTAATATTCTATTAGATATATTCCATGCAAGAAAATTAAGAAGATTAAAATTCCTTCTCTAATTTATTTTTTGAATTAGATTTTTGTTTAAAAAAATTTTTAACCTAAAAGGATCTTGAGTTAAGGTGAATAAAACACGAATATATAACATTTCTAGCTTTAAGTGTTGTCAATGCATTTCTTACTAAACTTTTGAAAAATTCAAGAGATAACCTTCTCATTCTAAGAAAATTTGTTGAAATTAATTGATTTTTCTAAAACATCACCATCACCACCACCTCCATCTAATCAGTATCCGTATGATCTTTAGCTTGTTATATGTGTTTTGTTTTATTTTTTCTGTGTTTCTCTTCTTTTTAATAATACCAAAAGGGAGAATGTATTTAACTGGTTATATCTGTGTTTTAAGTTGTATATGTTCATCTTATATTTGTATTAATTTATCTATTATATTATTTCTAAATATTTTTTTACTTTTAATTAAAAATTAAAAAAAACTTTTTTGCTTTCCCTTATTTTTAATATTATTATCTGAGTGAGGGAGAGATTAGGAGAAAATATTTTTAGTTTATAAATTTAACCAGTAATGTTTTCCATCATTAAAAGGGGGAGATTTTAGAAACTCGAGCTCTCAAGTTTATATTTTTGATGATAATAAATATTATTACTCAAATCTTAATATTTTATAGTATTTGTATTCTATATTTATTTGTGGGTGTATTAATATTTTAGGAACACCATGCACTATCCAATGAAGATTCAAGGCTTCAGATTGGATAGAATAAGTTATGTTGTAAAGATTTTTATAATATTCATTGATGTATTTTTGATTTCTTGAGTTAAGTCCTGTAAGGGTGTATGTTACCTTAGTGACCATGAATACACACATTTAGGGGGAGTGAGATTGAGTCAAAATAAGAAGTTTAATTTCTGAACTAATCATAATATATGATTTATATCATACTATACAATCATGTCATCTAAGCGACTAACTTTGATAATCATATATTTTGAACTAATTGTATTGTACGAGTCATATCGTTTAGGACAATCTGTTTAAATTCATAATCATAATTACCAATAATCAATTTAGGTAATATTTTATTATTCAAAATCATTGTGTAATCATATCGTACGATCCATATTATTTTATATGATATGTGAAAATCATGCCTAAATTGATCTTGTAATTAAGTGTTTAATTATGGTTAAATTAATTAATCAGATCATACAGGACGATGATGGATGATCATATTGGATGACTCGAGAGATATATGAGATGATACTTTATCATCTCGTATTGTCCAAGATAGAATGCCATACTTTTTCTACTAATGGTACTGGATGATCGCAATATTATATAGGATGATTAGTACAAATACTTGAATTGATCGTATAAGATAATTCTATTTGTACTATCTATAAGGGTTATTTTATACTAATTATATAGGATGATCTAATGATCATATTGAATGATCTTTGACGATAGATTTGAATCTTTAGGGTTTTTTCAAATCCCTCTATTTAAGCTTTCTCAAGATACTTAGTAAGGGTTTTTGTCATGCATTGAGTCAAATTTCTTCTTGAGAAAACTTGAAGAGAGAGTATTAAAATGGAGAAAGAAAAGGGTGGAGTTTGAGAGAGAGAAGATCCTTGTGGGTTTCAAGGTAGTGTGGAGGGGATTTCACAAGATTGATCTGGTAAGCTTGCACCATAGTACCATCATAGATAAGGTTTATCCTGAGGGATGTTTGGGGAAGAAGAAGATCTCTTTGCTATTAATGGATCCCACTACTCCGTTACATTAGGAAAGGTAAAAGGGATTCAAGGTTATCTGCCTATAAAGGAATTCATAGTTCTATGTTATCACCATGAGGGTGAAAAAGGATTCTAGGTCCTCTGCTGCATGAGGTTGGTGGAAGAGATTTTGTAAGGGCTTTTCCGAAATGCTGTGGGGGCTAAAGGAGATTCACTAAAGGTTTAGTGTAATACCTGGAACGAGAAGTTCTGGGGAGTGGACGTAAGTCAGGTTGATCAAACCACTGTAAATTTTGATGTGTTTGTTCTTATTATTTTTAACACTATTATTTTTCTATAATTTAGTGCATGGTTGACATATTCTAATTTTCTCTTATTATAAAATTAATTTCTTCCACATTATGGGATAAAATTGATATTTTTTAAATATTTCAAAGAGCTTTATTAATAGTTTTCTTTTTTTTAAATATAAGTTTTTAATATCCAATTCACTCCTCCCCTCTCTTAGTTAGCCTCGTGCTAGTTCTTAAAGGTTTAACAACATTTATGAACTGTCAAGATTCATTGCCAGTAGCATAAAAAATACCTTTATTAACCCCATAGTGCCTGACGGGAGAACTTCCTAAGGGGATGGATCAGCTGATGATGGGCCAGCCACCATGCAGAAAAACCATAGAATGAACCAAAGGCCAAGTGACCTTAAGGCAAAGAAATACCTGATTAAACCAGTAAAATGATACAAAATAACAAAAATATCTTAAGAAGAGCAGTTAAAACCAAGATCTGCTATAGTTGATGACCAAATCACCAGAACTAGGAGTGTAGAGGAAAGAGCCGTTGGAAAATAAATGTAGTTTTGATGTTTACAAATGAATGTGTGTTTCTACATGGGGTGGATTTTAGGATTTGGTAATTAGGTGACAAAATGAGCTCAAAACTTCACCAAAGTAAATCTGAAAGTTCATGAGAACCTAAAGATCATGTAGTAAAAATTTTAAGGCACTTGGATGAGATGTTGAATTTCCATGTTTTTCCTAAGATATCTAATCCTAATTACTATGCAAATTTCATTGGGTAGATCAAGGATTGGATTTGGGTACATAGAGAACTAGTGAACATATAAAATTCATTCACAATTACTTTATAGATTCTCAGTTTTTAAAAATTTTAATTCTAGGTTAAAATCATACCCTAAAATTTCAAAAATTCATAAACGTTAGAGTACACCTCAAATGCATTTGAGAAAATTATGGGAGGTTGGAAACATCCAAAAGATCCTCCCACATGATTTTGGGGTTAATTAGACCTAAGAATATGTAATTATTAAATAAATATGGTTCACTATATTTAAATTACTAAAAAATTAATGAACCACACTAGCCTCGAGAAGATACTCATTGGATAGTGCATATGTATTGAATTCATAGAGAGGTTATAAACTCAAAATGGCCTAATAGATCAAGAAAAATTAAGTTTGGAGGTTTCAACAATTTTTCATAATTAAAACTCTCTTATTAAGTTATTTAAATTATTTGCAGTTGAATCAACACACTCTTTACATGGGTTGTGATCCAATTTTCTACTTTAATCCATGTCATTCCCCAAGATAAGTCAGAATGAAAAATAACTATTCAATCTGAGATTCAATGGCTACCATTCAAAGGGCTATATTGCATGGAGGTTGAATGGGATCTAGTCTAATGTAATCATAGCCATAGAAATGGAATAGAAGGGTAGAATAAATCAACACCCTCATGGGCTTATGCTCATTTCTGATCTACCTAAACTCTCCCTTCATTATAAATATGTCCCACCTATGTTTGAAAGTCCTACAAATGTTACCTCTTCTTATTTATCATTGGACTAGCTTGCCCACTTAGGAGCCAGCATCTAATCCATGATAGCCAACCTCTTCACGACATCATCTAGCAAAAATTGTTTGATGGGGCTATAAAATCTATTGGAAAGGCATCCTTGGTTGGCACAGTGTGCTCATAATGGAAACTTTATCTATTCTCTCATCTATGTTCACTTTCATCAGTGTCTCAATGATCTTTAGCCTACGTATCCTTACCTCCATGTTGGAACTCCCCTATTTAACATCCCCTCCCACCTCAGCAGCTTATTCAAGTATAGCTACATCCACAGGTTTCCCACTCAAAGGTTCCACCCTAATTGAAACTCCTGTGATCATCACCCAAAGCACATCAAGAGGTAAGTCCAAGAACCTAAGATGGATGATTAGGAGCTGATCTTGCAAGATAATTTATATATGAAGGTCAGAGATTACCCAATAGTTTAGAGACTTTATTTTACCTCACTCAGTAAAAATTGTAACAGCTTGCTCTAGGAAACACTAGGATCTCGTACATCTGGTACCTTATTTCCTAGTAATGTTATTCCTAAATAATGAAACTCATTATTTTTTTTCTTACTTACCTATTCTAGGAGGAAGTGACTCTGAAGCTACACTCTCACCCATAAGAGCGACATCTTCCATGCACCCATGGGAAATTTCCCAAACAAGGATCGCCTCTTCAAAACTTCTTAGAGGGACTCATCAGCCTTATCTATCACTCGAGTAATGACTCCAAAAGGGCTTCCCCTATCTAAGAATGAACTCAGTATTGCCACTCATCATTATTGCTATAGCCTCCACTATCACCATGTCCTTCTTTACTCTTTTTACATGAGGTGTATCCATTGGATTCCCAAGTGCAATATCCTCTTTAATGTAGAAATCTCTAACCTCCTTTCTTGGTGAGGTCTTTGTGATGTCAATCACTATAAATGATGAGGTGATAGCGATGTTGTTCCTTATGACAAAAAAGATCCATACAACCTCCACTTACCTACTTAGCAAGGTCCCAATATAAGTAGCAGTCTTTTGTGATATGCTTATCATGAACATAAAAAATGTCATCCTCCTCAAAGACTTATGCAATTAATCTATTGCTACTAGATTCATTATTCTCGATCAAGTTCATCCAAACTCACCCTATTTCAAAATTACTATAATATAATGTGACCCTCTATAAGCATACATCACCAATTTATAAAACTATAGTGTATAGTGGCATCACATCTCCATCACGTCACCATTGTGAGGAAATTAATCTCTAAGGCTATAGTAGAAACAATATATCAAATACACATTCAATTATATTTAGTTTCATTCACACGTCCTTTTCACTATTTGCTGATCCAAGAGCTAAATGAATCAATAAACTAAATATATACCTATAAATGCCTTTGCAGGGTATCTTAAAAGGTAATAATTAGGTCATGGAAAAGGTATTTAGCCATAGGAGAAGAAGTATTTTACACTCACATGAATCAACCAGACAGTCCAACTTGAATTGGGAAACTCCAAAATGGCACATCAGACACATCACCTACAACTCGTACCTACCTTAGTCATTAGTTCTAAGTGTTGGATCATCACCCCTCACCTAATCTTAGCTATAGAAAGAATCCCATCTCAGTGGAATCACACTCATCATTGCATCAAACCCTAGTTTTATTAGCACACGCCTACCCATTCCACTACGGGGGTGTTTAACTGAGAGTTAGATAATAAGGGCTAGCCAATCCAGCATTACAAAATTTGTTCATCTCAGCACCAACCTACAACACACTGCAGCTTACTCTCTATACCACTCGACATCATTATACTCACCCAATGATAAGTCTTCTGTACTATCTCTCCCACCAATCAAATATTTACATGTGAGTAGCATGGTGTAGTATTGTATTTTTAAATATTTTTTGTAGACCTTTTCGTAACCTCCAGAATCCTATAAATAAGGGATAATATTCAAAACACAACAATTTTTTTTATCAAAAGTGGTATCATGGATTAATAAGAATTTTTTATTTATACGAGACATCTATTCATCTATTTTCTTTTCACTATACTCTCCATTCTCACTCACAGGTTCCTTTACTCTCTATATAGACCTACTAGTAAGGCCATTCAAGGGGTAGAAGCAACTTCTATAGGAGAAAGAGTAGAACCTCAAGAAAAATTGCCTAGAGAATGGGGATATTCTTTTAGTCAACTTAAAGAACTTATTTTAGGAGACCCATCTGAAGGTGTTAAAACTAGGCATAGACTTAGAATGGAAGTAGGTAATTCAACTTTTATCTTTATTGTAGAACCCACCAATATAGATCAAGCCTTAGCTGATCAATTCTAGATCCTTGCAATACAGGAAGAGCCAATTCAATTTGTAAGAAATGATGAATGAGAACTAGTCAAGAGACCTAAGGACCAGAGTATGGTTAGAACAAAGTGGGTTTTAAAAAATAAGATGAATGGCTATGGAATAGTAGTTAGTAAATAAGACTGAATTAGTAGCTAAGGATTATAACCATATTGAAGGAATATACTTTAAGGAAACCTTTATGCCTATAGCTAGACTAGAAGCCATTAGAGTGTTATTAGCCTTTAATTGCTTTAAGGATATTAAAATATATTAAATGAATATTAAGAGTGCCTTCCTAAATAGGGGAATTTGAGAGGAAGTTTATGTTGAGCAACTCCCAGGTTTTAAAAATTTACAATTCACAAATGATGTATTTAAACTGAAGAAGGCCTTATATGGGTTGAAGCAAGTTCCTAGTGTCTGGTATGTAAGGCTGAGCACCTCCTTTTTAGATAGAGGATTTGTTAAGGTTAGTGTAAACACCACCCTCTTCCTAAAGAAAGAAAGAGGAGACTTACTCATTATTCAAATTTATGTTCATGGCATCTTGTTTAGATCCTTAAATAAAAACTTATGTGATGAATTTCAAAAATAATAAGTAGAGAATATGAGATGAGTATGATGGGAGAAGTTTCTTGGATTTATTATGAAGTGGATGGATGATGGAACCTTCCTTAGCCAATATAAATACATCAAGGACATTCTCAAAAAATATAAAATGGAAAATGCTAAGGCCATGAACACTCCCATGAGCTCTAATGTTTAATTAGACAAGGACCCAAATAGAAAATCAATAGATTTGAAAAACTATAGGGGAATAATGGGATCATTTCTTTAGTTAACTACTAGTAGAATGAATATTATTTTTAATGTTTGTCATTATGCATGATTTCAGGATGATCCAAAAGAATTCCAAATGACTGCTATTAAGAGAATTCTTAGATATCTGCTAGGCACTCCAAGCTTAGGAATCTGGTATCTTAGACACAACACTTCTTTTGAAATAATAGGATATTTAAATTCTAATTTTGTATGATGTAGGGTAGATAGAAAAAACACTTATGAAACCTACCAATTTATAAGCCAATATTTAATTTCCTGTTCTAGTAGAGAATAAAACTCAGTAGCCCTTTCTACACCTTAAGCAGAACATATAACAATATCAAGCTATGTTACTCAAGTCTTATGGCTAAAGAAATAACTCTTAGATCTTAGACTACTTGTCAGAACTATTCTAATTATGTGTGAAAACACTAGTTATATTTGCATATCCAAAAATCCAATTCAACAGTCTCACACAAAACATATAGATATTAGGCATCACTATATAAGAGATCATGTAGCCAAAGGAGATATAGAATTGCATCATATAGCTATATAAGATTAATTGACAAACATATTTAAAAAACCCCTAGCCTATGACAACATTAGTACCTTGAGGACAAAACTTGGTGTTATATACATTCATGCATAATTTTAAGATAAATCATAAAAAAAAAATACTTGAAATCATTCATTCACATGTGTTTTTTTTTAGGTAATGTTTATGTGTTGTTATTTGTAGTTTATGTTAAAAAAATTTATTTTAGTTTAAGATACTTCTTGATCATCACTCACACACCTCACTCCCAAAAATCTTTCAAAGTTTATTTATATCACACTGTATGATTCACATTCATACTGTATGATATACACATATGCACGTATCACAACCCTTAGTTCAATCAACAATCCAAATTAGATCCATGATATGTCATACTATATAAACCTTGATTGTATTGTATGATATATGTGTAACTAATCATTGAGGACATCAATTTGTTTGGTACAAAATTATTTCCACTCATACTATATGATACCTTTCTTCATCTTGTATAATACATATATCAAACTGGATTGGGATGAATTCAATTCAGTCAGAATGATAACAATTGCATTTTGTATAGTAGAAACACTCATTTTTATTGTATGATACTTTTCATCAAATGCCATACCGATGACCCCTCGGGACGAACATAATTTCTTAATATCATCTAATATGATACCAAATCATACTATAAGATTTGAACACTATTTTCAATAAGTTGTCTAGATGAATTAACTTTCCTGATTGTACTGTATGAATCTTGATCATATTATATGATCGACCTAAAATGTATAAATTGGAAGGCTTTGAATGGTTCAATTCACTCAACTCACTACTTCCTCAAATTCATACCCTCTAAACTTTCAGGTCTAATGGTCAGTGGAAGCAAACACAGTAGAATGAGTAAGGGGAGCTCCTTTCATCATTTTAGCAATTATTTCCTCTCTATAAGGGATGAAAATGCCTACCACAAGTGTAAAAAGGCAAAAATCACCCCTTCTCAAATGTTAAATCAACCAGCCCTTAACTTCAAGGTGATGAATCTCTTTACCTCCACTACTCTTTAATTTTTCCTTACACTGGCTTTTCCATACAACTCTACTCTTCTTTTAGAATTCTTAGCCAATCTTAAGCTAATTCTAGAAACCTCTACTATGACTTCTTTTATTTGCAGTCAAAACATAGAAATTACCAAGGGTGATTTAGCAGAGCATATCAATCTTTCTACTAAAAGACCTCACCCTCAATCCCTTATCTCAAAGGATTTTGACTGTACTTATGTCAACTTGATCATTAGGAATGTGCCATTAAACCAACATTAACCAAAAGTTCACACGTTAAATCAAAATGCCCTGGTTATCCAGCATGTCCTTAGAACTTTAATTATACCCAAAGCTGGGGACCAGGTTTGCATAACTCAACTTTTGCCTATAGTCACCTACCTAATCATGTTGAATATCTAATTTGATGAAGCCTAAATGATTCTAGATTATATCGAGAACACGACTCATATTCGACATCCAAATATCTTAAGAAAACAAAATATTGTCTTATGACACATCATAGGATATATCCTAGGTAAAAATACCAACTCAACTTTTCTGCTCAACCTGATAATGTTCCTATTTTCTATGTGGATGCCTCCTTTTATATACTTTTCCATTAGGGGCATGAGCATGTCGAGTCAGAAATTGATGAAGAAGGGGAAGCTGCTCAGGCAGGTGGACCTCCACCACCATTAATACCACCACCTGTACCTGCCTACCCTATATATCCTCATAATGACATAATTTAGCAGCTCGAGAGATTAGAAACTTGGATTGATTATCACATTAAATAATAAAAACATCAGAACGAGGAAGACATGAGATGGTTTGGAGAAAGTTTTTCCTCAATTGACAATCAAATTGCCTCTATCCATTAGTTTTTTCAACTACCACCACCATCACCACCACCTAATTAGGATCTGCCTTACCTATAGTATTTGTCTATTTTATCTTTTTTTGTACTGTTTTCTTTATTTATTTGTTCCTCCCCTTTTGGTGATGTCAAAAGGTAAAGAAAATGTATGTTTCATTATGTTTCGATAGCTTGTGTTACTTTGTTTTTTAATTTTTATTTATTATTTTTTTAAATAATAATAATAATAAATAAATAACTAAAAAAAATAAATATAATATAAATTTTAAAATTATAACCCCTAATTTATAAGATTGTGTGGATTGTTAAACCTTTATGTACTAGGCCAAGGTTAACCGAGAGGGGGGGGGGGGGGGGGGGGTTAATCACTAATTTCCTGATAGCAAAATTAGAAATTTTGACCATAGAATAAATAAAAGTTTGATAGGGATATTAAGCCCTAATAAACTAGTCCCAAGGCTAACCAAGAGGGGGGTGAATTGGTATTTTAAAAAAAAACTTTTAAATCAAAAACACAAACTTAAACCAAAGTTCTCCATAGAAATCAAAGTGCAAAAATTAAATGCAGAAGCAGTAATAAAGAACACAGTAATTTATAGTGGTTTAGTCAACTTGACCAACGTCCACTCCCCAAATCCTCTCCACTGAGTATTACACTAAACACATTATCTCTCCTTTTCTCCCCATGGTAAGGTGGAGAAGCCTTTACAAACCTCATTTCCACCGACCAGTGAGGCAGAAAACCCAACTCCTTTTGCTTCCTCCAGAAGCAGGTAGAGAACCCTACTCCTTTTGCTTCCTCCTGAAGCTGGTAGAGAACCCAATTCCTTTTGCTTCCTCCTGAAGAAAGTAGATAAACTAACTCCTTTTGCTTCCTCCTGAAGCAAGCAGAGAACCTTGATCAGATGCTGAAGTAGATCTCTCTAGAACCCCCAAGGAACTAGGAATGACGACCAGAGAAGATGATGATGGATCCTTGCTTGAAGCAATCTTTTTAAAACCCCTTACAAACTCCCCATCACACGATTTTATCTCTCTCTCTCCCTTGTTCTCCCTCTCCTCTTGGCTCTCTCAGGTCAGAATAATAACAAAAGATACTCTCTTGGGTAGAATAAGAGGTCTTGAATAGAAGAGCTTCAAAAGAGCTCTTAATTGTAACAAATCGACTTTATCGTCCAAGATGATATAAATATCATCCTGTATGATCAGTACAAATTTAGCTCAATCAAACCAGGATAATTTAGGATGATAAGAAAGTTTTTATTCATATCATCCAGACCAATAGTATATCATCCTATACAATTAGTAGAAATCGTTGAATATCATCCATAACATCACCCTGAATGGATGTCTAGATGATGTAAAAATAACTTGATCATCCAGGTTGATCTTATGATCATCCTGGATGATTAGTTTAATTCAGTGCAAATCATCCAGAGCATCACCCTGAATAGAAGCAGGCCGATGTTTGATCATCCAGGAATAATTAAAGTTTATGAACTAATCATCCCAGCCGATCCTGCGATCGTCCAGGAATATATGATCAGCAATAAAACCTTACTTTATTTCCTTAATTAATAGATTGATTTAGGCATAATTATACTGCATCGTCAAGGATGATGTACAAAAATAAAAGCTACCTAAATAGATTTTACGGGTGATTCTTACTAATTTGAGCCTACTGTCCCGACCAATATGAATATCATCCAGGACGATGCGCTTAATGACAGCAACCTTAACTAGGATGCCCTAATTAAGATTTTTATTTTTAACTGATCGTCCATACTAATTTTTGGATTATCCTAGATGATGTGACCAAAAATAAAAAACTCTAAAAATGGTTAGAAATTTTATCCCAAGTGTGTGTGTGCGTGTAAGGTTACTTAGCATCAGAAACCACATCATTTACAATTGACTCAAGAAAAAGAAAAGATTACAAATTGAATTATAACTAGTCTACTCATTCTTGAGTTGACTCAAATTATAGTTTAATCTTGTAGACCTAAAAAGTTAGTAGGCAAGACAGTCATAGAAAATTAGGAATAATTGCTATCATCAAAATTCTATTTCCTAAAATTAGATTCACAACAATCTCCCCCATTTTGATGATGGTAAACAATCAGAACTATTGAAAATAACTCAAACACTACTCCCCCTTTTGACATCACAAAAAAGGAGGAAAAAACCATAAAAGAAAAAGTAGAAAAAAAGAAAAATGAAAGCAAGTTTTTTTTTTTAATCAAAGCATAAATATGACAGTCTCCATGTGATTATTTTTAAAGACTTATAAGACCATTGAGTTAAAATCATCAAAATCCAAAAATGGTAGAATATTTGATCCTATTAACCCTAGCTCAGACTTCTCTCAGGGAAAAATCATCTTTTGACAACAAAAGACCTAACTTATAAAAATTAATTGGATAAGAAAAAGAGATCCGCTCATGACTTAGTTTTAGAAAAATATCTTATAGAATAATGTATCAAAGTAATTTGTCACAATAGAAAAATTCAAAATAAAGCCTTTGAAAATATCAAGTGACACATGAATTCTTCTAAGTTTTAAAAATTTGGAAGAGAAGAGAACTTGCTTTTGGTGGGCTCATTTTATACCTCTTGTCAATTGAATGGCACACTTTGTGCATCTTTTGATTTTTGATGTGCTTTGTATATAAATCTTAGATTGGTGTCATTGCGCATCTTTTGATTTGGCATCATTGTTCACTTTTTTTTTACAAGCTAGATCCCTTTCCAAAACTCTTAAAGTCTATCAGTTGTTAGTATATCTTATAGATATTAGAGAAGAAAAACTCACTCTCTAATATAAGGAAGAACAAACCACAAAATGGGTTTAAAATATCATAATAAATGTAATGTCAAGATGATAATAAAACTAGAATGTAATATAAAGACTTTGAACATTATAAATATAAGATAGATTATTGTAACAAGATAGAAAAGATTTCAATTACAAAGTCCAATTATTAATTTGAGATAGAATTTTGTTTAGAAAAGAAAATTATACCGCTAAAAGAGGTTAGAGGGAGGGAAATAATCAATGGCGTTTCTCCCTATAACTGATTTAGAGATATCAAAATATTGACTACAAATTAGCAAAATAAAAAGATGGCATAAAATATCATTTCAACTATGACCAAAAATAAGAAAAAATAATAAATAAAAAGAAAAACAATAAAGATGAAACAACTACATAATAATGGTAGAATTAAAAAAAAACTAACTCAAAATTAAAATATAAAGAACATAAAATAACAACAATCAACAGAGTAGTAAACATACAAAAAAGAATTTATTAAGCAGCAATTTTATGTAATTAAGAGTCGCGAGCCTCCGCTGTTTAAGTACCACATGCTCTCATGAGGTCTTTGGTGAGAGCACACCTACAAAATCTTCAAATGTTAGATTTAGGAACCCAAACAGGTTTGGGTCCCTTCTTATAAAAAGAAGAATGCAATGCCTATATGTTATGTTGTGAATCAGGTCTCCACACCCAATATGTACTATGATTAGTAGTGCAAGTGTGTGAAATGTGTCCTAGCATGCCACATGAAAAACATCTAACTCCAGAAAAATGATTTATTAATTTGTTTGGGTTATAGTGCCTCTTTTAAGGTTTTGACTTTAGTTCAAGTGTGGATGTATTCAAATTTCTCTCAAGTGTATTTAATTTAGCTTTAAACCTCAAGTTAGCACTTTCTAAAATAGCAGTATTAACATTCAAATAATGCTCCTTATGCTCATATTCTTCAATATAAGTTTTAAAATCAGATTTAAGTGAGGTGTAGGATGCTTTCAGAGAATCATGCTCAACAATAAATTCATAATGCATTTTATTCTATTCATCAAACTCATCAAGTAATGGCATGTGATTGCTATTAATTTAGAAGTGATATTTCAATAAAGCTTCATGCTCTTTTTGCAAATTCAAAAAATTCCAATTTCAAACTAGCATTTGATTTCTTAAGTTTCTTATATTATGCATGAATTTTCTCACAAATTTCAAGCAATCGATTATTGGTTGGTTCACAAACATCTTCTTGATCAATTGACCAAGATGATCACCCATCAAGCATAAGTTTGTTGTCTCCTCCTCTGATTCAGTCTTAGAGAAGTCAGATGCAGAATCTCCCTAGAATACCTTTTGGTAATGGTTCTTGTCCTTCCTATATTTGGGTCTCTCCTCACCTTTCTCTTTGTTTGAGTGATCCTTAAGTATAGGACAATCAGCTTTGACATGTCCAAGCTTCCTACATTCATAACAAACAAGATACGAAGAACTTTTAAAGTTTTTGCTATCCTTACCTTTTTTCCACTTATGATGATACTTGTTATTCTTTCTTAGAAAGATTTTGAATTGCCAGGTGATAAAGGCAACATCATCATTTTTAAACCTAGAAGAATATATTTTATTGGCCTTTAGCGCCACAGTTTTCTCCTTCTTTTTCTCACCTGCATCAAGTTGTCTTTGGTTCACCCCTTGCTTATAAGTAATGGGTGACCCAAGTAAGTTATCAATAGAATAAGTATTCAAATCCTTGGTTTCAGTAATTTCAGTGATCTTAGCATCAAAGGAAGAAGGCAAGCATCTCAAAATTTTATTGACTCTTTTATAATTAGTTAGCTCTCTTCCTAAAGCATGCAATGAGGTGACAATTTGAGTAAATCTAGTATACATGTTAGAAATTGATTTAATAGGTTTCATATAAAAAATTTTGTAGTTAAGCAATAGAATATCAATCTAGATTGCTTAACCTCATTTGTGCCTTTATAGGTAATACACAATTTATTCTAAATTTCTTTACCAGTTGCACAAGTTGAAACACACATATATTCTTCAAATTTGAAAGCACATAAAAAATAGTTCAAACATTTCACATTAAGTTGTGCTAAATCTAGTTCATCAAAAGTTCATTCAATAAAAGAAAGTTCAGTTTTAATTCCATTAATTTCATGAGAAGGAGGTGAATAATCATCTTTAACAAGCATCCATACATGATAATAAAGCGATTGTAAAAATGTAGACATGCCATTTTTGCTAGTAAGAATTGCATTGCTTTGTATGATTAGTTCATGAGAAATAAATGGATCATCCTAGATGATTATAATATCATCATAGATGATCAATATAAAACTATTGAACTTTTTCTAGTATGATACCTGATGATGCTTTATCATCCCATACAATTCTCTATCATCTAGTATGAAAGGGGTCAATTATCCTGAATGATTAGTTAAAAAATTATGGTATTTGTTTGGTACGATAGGTGGTAATCCCTTATCATCTCGTGTATGTTCTCTATCATCCAAGATGATCAACACTAATCATCATATATGATTAGATCGAATTAAGTTTTATCATTATTATTCTCCTAATCACATAATCAATTTAGGAATAATTGTCATCTATTGTTTAGGATGATATATATCATCTTGTACATTATGTGAAAATTTTAAAATTTAAAATAATGCCTAAATTATGATTGGTGACTATCTTTCACAATTTAAATCGATCATCTTGTACAATAAGGATCATATAATATGATTAGTTTAATCACTCTTAATTAATGAGATGCCCTAATTTGGGTGTTCTATTTTTAACTGATCATCAAGTGTGATTTAAATCATCCTGTACGATTAGGTAAAAAT
Organism: Dendrobium catenatum; assembly: GCF_001605985.2. Lineage (NCBI taxonomy): Eukaryota > Viridiplantae > Streptophyta > Magnoliopsida > Asparagales > Orchidaceae > Dendrobium > Dendrobium catenatum. The sequence goes on along the minus strand of NW_021318576.1, from coordinate 370,864 downwards.
CCAAAAAAATTCTCTAACTCACCAACCCTCTCCCTTGAGTGTGTGTGTGTCCAAGGTTACTTAGCTTGGGGTTCACAAAATATATGACTTGACTCAAGAAAGGTAAGTACATTAAAATTAAAATTGTAGACAGACTGAACTATAGTCTACTCAATCTTGAGCTGATTTACATTACAAGTGAACTTGTGGACCTTAAAGGTTAGTAAGAAGGGCAAACAATATAAATATATAATAATATTGAAAGAAAAGAAATAATAATATTTGTTTTCATCAAAATTATAGTACTTAGGCCCATATTTATAACAATTTCCCCCTTTCTTATGATGATAAATATTATTGTTAAAACATTTTATAGCACTTTGACATTCTCTGAAACTCTCCTTAAGAGGGTGAAATTCTAAAAGAAAGGGTGTTGAGTCTAGTAATTAGGTTGTTAAGCCTAAGTGAATGTCCCAAGGCTACCAAGAGGGGGTGAATTGGTAGTTAAAAAATAAAGTTAAAATTTAAGACCACTTTTTGAAAATTATTGAACCGAAATAAAATCTCTTTTAAATTTTGTAGAAAAAGGTTTTTCAACCACAGAGTTTTTAAAACTGAAATAGAAAGTGCGGAAATGTTAATATTCTGGAGTTTATTTTTCCTGAAATGTCAGTACACACAAGAGCAAATACAATTCTTCTAAAAAAAATGTTAGGAGATAACTACACATTTGAACAATAATGTTTGGAATCATCAAAACTTCATAAGCTGCAAAAATGTAAAGCATGCAAATAGCAACTATCTTAACAAAGGGGAGTAAAAAATAGTAAAAAAAAGTAAAATAATAAACACTAAGTGAAAAATAAACTAAACACTGAATACGAAATAAACTTCATTAAAATAGAGTATGCAGTAAATAACAATAATCTACTACTCTCTCTTTTTATACCACAAAAATTATAAACAACTAAAAACCACATAACATACAAAAAAGACATCATAGAAGTAAAGAATAGCACATATATATGAACAACCAAAATAAATCAAAAAGAAGAAGTAAGCTAGAAAAAGGAACCACCATGATCGGGTGGAGGAGGAGGTGTTGGTGGCTCAAAAAAACTATGAATGGAAGAAACCTGCTCCCTGAACTAGGCCATATCTTGGTCATGCTACTGTTGCTACTAGGCTATATAGGCATCAAAGAGATCTTTGTATTGGGCATGTTTCTTCTCTTATGCTGCTATATAAGAGTCAAACCTAGCCTCCCACTGGTCAAATCTCTCAACCAGTTGATCTATCTAGGACTACTGGTAGATAGGGACATGTGCAAGAATATGTGTTGGACCTTCCTCATATTCATCTACTTCTTGATAGTGAGCTTGGCAGTGAGAGGCACTTTGAATGTCATGGAAGGAGGTATCAAAATAGAAGACTGGGAAATGATCCAGTGGTGTAGGAAATTGGAAGTTGTATTTGGATTCCATGACAAAAGCTATGATGTGTCATAAGGAAAGATTGTGTTTTTTCTTATATTTAGGATCGCTAATGCAGGTCATATTTGAAAGATAATGAATTAAGAGATCAACTGCATCAAAATCTATTTGAGCCATTATGAAGTAATTTATAAAAGAAAGAATATGAGTAATGTTCAATTTATCACCAGCTTTAGGAATGAAAAAATTTCTAAGTATGTGCATGATGATGTGGGCATCCTGAACTAGAGTGCTAAGCTAGGCAATATGGAAGTTACTATTGGATTCCCTAAGGGTGGTGTTGACAAGATTCTAATCGAACTAAGGATTTGTAGCTAAAACATGATTTTCTTCACTAGTAGTGGGCATGTGTAAGAAATCATGAAAGTCTTGATAGGTAATTTTTATTTGACGCCTATTAACATAGGATTCGAGGGCAGTACCCTTTCTATTCAGTCTAAGGCTTGCAAAAAAATCAAAAAGTAGTTTAGAACGAAAGGGATAAGTAAGAGTAAGTATGAAGGTCAGGGTGCTATGAGCAAACATAATTAGTACTTGAAAGTGATGATCCTCCTATTTGATGATTTTGGAGGGAGTGATTCTGACATCCTTATATCTTCTGTAGGCATCTTGATCAGCAGCCTTAGCAAATCTTAGATTGACCTGATGTTAGGAGGAACTTCCAACAATTGATTGAGACTACTTACCTCCTTCCATTGTAGAGATCTAGAGCTTAAGTGAGAGGGAAGAAATATTAGAGAGATTGGAGTGAAGAAGAAAGGTTGAATTCAACCTATTTATATAGAATCGACCAGATCGTATAAGGTAATTGGGAGATCATTCAGGATAATCATGTGTAATCAATTAGGCCAGGTGATCGATCAAAAAGTTGGTCATATCATCAAGGATGATAGGATATCATACGGGATGAATAGACACAGGGTAAACATCCCGAGGAGTCAGCCTATATGATTATTGATAAACTATATTATACAGGACAAAGATGTGGATCATAAAGGATAATGTGTCATTAAGAATAATACCAACTATATTGTAATTTTACAACATTTGTGCCATGTGAATCATAAAGGATGAAATAAGAAACGATCACCAATAATTGGTTTAGATCAATCATTGGATGTGTAGAGATCGGTGATTGGAATTTCTATTAAGATCATACAAGACAATGTGGAAACTCTTAGATAATATGATAAAAAAATTAAAAGTCCAGGAGATGGAGTGTGATTTTTAGAAGTGTTTAAAAATAATAAAAAAAGAAAATATAAAAACCATAAAACAACACAAAAACAAGCCAAAACTAGTCATAAATAAAAATCATAACCTTTTTTTTTTAAATTGATCAACTCTAGTAAATAATAAATTCCCTTGTGAGTAGATTAAAATAAATAAATAATACCGAAATCTAGAAAGGGTAGAAAACCAGTCTTATAAACCCTAGCTCGTTCTCCTTACATATTAAAATTCTTTTTAAATAAAAATCTAATTCAAAAAGAAATTATATAGGAAAAATGATCTTTTCAAACTTTGTTTCATAAATAATATCTAATGGAGTAATATTTCATAGTAATCAACCAAAAATCATGATTTTCAAAATTCAAGTGTTTGAAGATATCAAGTGGCTCATTGATTCTTCTAAGATTTAAAGATTTGAAAGAAGGAAGCTAATTTCTTTTCAGGCTTATTTTGTGGCTCTTTTTAAATATTTGGCGCACTTTAAACATTTTTTGATTTTTGATATACTTTATACATCTTGTAATTATTTGGAAGTCAGTACACATCTTTTTAGTTTTGGGCTCATTTTATGCCTCTTATAATTTTTGCATGCTTGCTTCCTTTCAAAACCTTTAAAAACTCTCAGTTGTAAGATTATCTTCCAGATATATGAGAAGAAAATCTCAGTCTCTAATATAAAGAAGAGTAAATAATAAAATATAAATATATCCATATGATAAAAGTAACAACTTGAATAAGAAAAATTGATAGTGATTCATTGACTTGGAATATTTTTCAGATGAGATAGATTACTGCAGGAAGACTAAAAAGATATCTGTTTCAAAGTCTAATTTTTTATTTGAAATAAATTTTGATTCAGAAGAAGTTAACCCGCTAAGGGAGTTAGAGAAAGAGAGATAAAGATCGATGTTTCTTTATTTAACTGATTTAGGGAAGTCAATCATTGCTTACTAATTTTTAAAACCAAAAGCAAGGTAAAAAATTCATTAAAGAATTCAATACCAGAAGTGAGCACTAATCTGATTCTTTAAAAGTGCTGAAGGAAAAAGTAACATAAAACAGAGATACATAAATAAAAATAGACATAGAAAAAGAATAAAAATAAAACACCAGAATAGAAAGCAACAATTTCAAGCATTAATATATATTACACCAAATCTGATTCTTAAGATGCTAAAAGCTTTAAAGGCTAGTGGTTTTACAAAGATGTCAGCATGTTGGTTTTTAGTGGCTACATTATGTATCTCTATGTCTCCTTTGGTAACATGGTCCCTAATAAAGTGTTGTCTTATACAATTGTATTTGGTGCTAAAGTATTTGATTAAATTCTTTGAAATATAAACGGTACTAGTGTTATCACACAGGACTAAAATTATGCCTATAGGTAATCCTAAATTCATAATTTATTACTTTAATTAGAGGACTTGGGCCACATAACTTCCTAAGACTATGTACTTAGCTTCAGTAGTGGGCAGGGCAACTGAGTTCTATTTTCTACTGGACTAGAAGACTAAGGACTGACATATTTCAGAAGTACTTTTTCGATCAACTCAATATCTTATAAATTTTGAATCAGAATATCCTATGATTTTAAAAGGAGGTGCTATGCCTAGGATACCAGATTTCTAAGTCTGGGATTCTTAAGAGATATCTAAGAATTCTCATAAAAAAAATCAAGTGGGACTCTTTTGGATCAACTTAAAATCTAGCATAGAGACAAATACTAAACATAATATCAGGTTTGCTAGCAGTCAAGTAAAGAAGTGATCTAATTATTCCTCTATATTTCTTTTGATCAACATATTTTTCATTTGAATCCTTATCTAATTGAATAGTGTAACTCATAGGAGTGTTGATTGGCTTGTTTTTATCCATTTCATATTTCTTAATGATGTCCTTAATATATTTTAATTGACTAAAGAAAGTTCCATCATCCCTTTATCTTATATTAAATCTAAGAAAGTAGTTTAGTTCTCCCATCATACTCATGTCAAATTCCTTACACATTATTTTTTAAAACTCATCATAAAGGTTTTTTTTATCAAAGGATCCAAACAAAATATCATCAATATAAATTTGGAATATTAGTAGTTCATCTCCTACCTTTTTCAAAAATAGCGTGGTGTCTACGCTCCCCTTAACAATAGTTCTTTCTAGTAGGAATGTGCTTATCCTTTCATACCATGTTTGAGTGCTTATTATTGTCCATATAAGACCTTTTTTAATTTGAATATATGATTATGAAATTATAAATTTTTAAAGCCTGGGGATTGTTCAACAAATATCTCCTCTTTTATTACCCCATTCAGAAAGGCGCTTTTGACATCCATTTGATATATTTGAAATCCCTTAAAACCTACAAAGGCTTGTAGCACCTAATGGCTTCTAATCTAGCTACAGAGAAAAAAATCTCTTCAAAATTAATTTATTCTATTTGATTGTACCTCTTAGCTACTAATATTGCTTTAATTTTAACCACTACTATAGAATCATTCATTTTTTTTTAAAACCCATTTTGTTCCTACTTCACTCTAGTCTACTACAGGAAAAATGCTAATTTATGATGGACTTTTTGGAGAAAATAAAATTCATCTGAAATACTGTTAGATTTTCTAATGAATTTTTGACGGAATATTTCCAGCTTATTTTGTGGCAAATTTCTAACAAAATTTTAAATTTTCTAGAAAATGACAAATAGAAATATTTAAAATTAATCATTTTTTTAAATTAAATTAAATATTGCTAAAATAAAATAAATTTAATAGTTTAATAATTTATTGTTAAATTAAATATAATAATTATTTTTATCTTAAGAAAAAAGAACTTATCTTTTAAATATAGTAATTATTTTAAATAAAATATAAATTAAATAAAACCAAATCAGATTTTATAAATTAAATTAATTATTTTAATTTTAATAAAGTTTATATTTTAAATAAAATATGAACTCAGCTTTTAAATATTTAAATAAATTATATTAAATATATTAATTATTTTGATCTTTAAATATATTAATTATTTTAAATAACATATCTATCTTTTATAATATAAATAAAAGAGAAGTAAGCTCTTTATACTATTTTGTAGTGGTGGCATAGTGGTTTTGGTGGGTAGAAGAGATCAAAGGGGCGAGGGATCAAACCCTGCCAGATGCAGGCGTGACAGGCTTGAGCTGGTCACACTATGCTGGCAGTGGGTCACACGTAAGCCAGGGCTAGTTGATGGGCCAGTGGGTTACAGGATGAGCTAGAGCTGGTGCAGGGGCTGAGGCCAATGGGTTACAGAGCCATGGAAGGTCAACATTGTTATATGGGGTAAGCCATGGTGGGCCAATGGGTTATATAGCCCCACTAGGCGGGAGGCTGTTATGGCTTCAGCTGAGCCCAACTAGGTTTATAATTTTATTTTTTCATTTTTTAATGTTTTGATGGATTTTTCACTGGAGTTTTGCTGGAAATCTTTTAGGCAGAATATTTTGTGACGGTAACATATTTATGAAGAGTGTTTTACTGTCGAATATTTTTCCACTAGAAATTCGTCGGAAATGATTATTTCTGATAGATTTTAGGCATTTTCTGGTGGATTTTGCCCTCCGATAACACACTTTTTTCCTGTAGTGGTCCATAGGTCTTTTAACAAGTTCCCAAACATTTATGTTGGATAGATCCAAAATTCATTAGATAGGGCTTGATTTATGTTGGTAGGTTCAATCATTAAAATGAAAGCAGAGTAGCTTACTTCTTTTCTAAGTCCATGCCTAATTCTAACACCTTCAGATGGGTGTCCTAAGATCAATTCTTTAGGATACATAAAAAATATACCCATTCTCTAGGCAGTATAATTTTAGGTTCTACCCTTTCCTCCAGATTTATAGATTCTAATCCTTCGGTAATTTATATAACCTCTTCTTATTCTACCCTAGACCCTCTCGAATTATCAAATTCATTAAATACAATATAAGTGATCTTCTCTACTACCAGTGTTGCATTATTGAAAACTCTATAGGATTTTCCAATATTTGAGTAATCTAGGAACACTCCTTCATTAGATTTGGGGTCAAACTTTCCTAATAGAGTTTTCCCATTATTCAAAATAAACACTTTACATCCACAAACATGAAGGTGAGAGAGGTTGGGTGTCCTGCCCTAAAGAATTTAATAGGGTGTCTTTTTTATCTTATATCTAACATTTACCTAATTTAGAACATAATATGATGTATTCATTGCTCCTAACCAAAACTATTTAAGAAGTGCGTATTTAGTTAATATGTCTCTAGCGGATTCTACCACGGTCTTGTTCTTTATTTCAACAATCCCATTCTTTTGAGGTGTTGCAAATCTAGATCTAAGTACTGTGACTTTGATGATAACAAAACATTCATGTTTCTTTACCATTACTCTTATTACATATCTTTTTGCTTGCCCTGCTTACTAACTTTTCAGGTCCACAAGATCACTTGTAATGGTAGACTAGGGTTGAGTCAGACTGTAACTTCAAATTTAATGTACCTTTACTTTTCTGGAGTCAAGTTATGTACTTGGTGGATCCCAAGCTAAGTAACCTTGCACACACACACACACACACACACACACACACTCATGGGGAGAAATTTGATGAGTTAGAGAATTCTCTATTTTTTACCTAATCATACAAGACAATTTTAAATGATAATGGATGATCAGTTAAATATGGAAACCCTAATTATGGCATCCTAGTTTTGAGAGTGATTAAACTAATAATATTGGATGATCCCTATATTCTAGGACAATCAGTTCAAATAATGAAAATAGTCACTAATCATAATTTAGGAATTATTTTAATTTTTAAATTTTGTGCTAATCGTATAGGAGGATATTGATCATCCTGGATGATTCTGGACAATCATTCCTAAATTAAGCCCATTATAAGGAGTAATTATGGTAAAATATAATTCGATATGATCATACATGTTGGGTATAATAAGGGATATACCACCTATCATACTAGATGAATACCATAATTTTAACTAATCATCCTGGATGATATATCCCTATCATACTGAATGAAAAAGAAGTACATGGGATGATGAGGCATATTCGAACATCATACTAGATAAAGTTCAATAGTTTTATATAGTTTTATACTAATTGTTTAGGATGATATTTAAATTGTCTAGGACGATCAGCCTTTTTCTCTTGAAATAATCATACAGGGCAATGCTGGTTATCTTGGCTAAAAAAGCTATTTTTTACTAATTGTACAGGAAAATCAATCGATTGTCTTTGATGATCAGTTGTGTAGAATTGAAATTAGGGTTTCTTTTGGAGGCTCTCAATTTAAGCTCTCTAAATTGTATGTTGAGACAATCTTTTACTAAGAAGTTGATCCAAGAGGGAGTGTAGAGAAGGAAGAGGGAGGGATTGAGAGAGAAAGAGAGAGAGAGAGATCCTTGTATGGGGGGAGTTGTGAGGGAATCATAAAGGTTGCTCCATGCAAGGTGTTCATTATCTTCTTCAAGTTGCTCCTTTTATTCCTTGGTGGCTTTGGGAGGTCTTCTTCAGCATCAGATCTAGGTTCTTGCCTGCTCGAGGAGAGAGTAAAAGGATTCCCAAGTTCTCTTCCTTCTCCAGGTGGGTGGAAAAGGATTTTCATGTTCTCTGCCTACTCCAGGAAGGATTAAAAGGATTTAAGGTTCTCTGCCTTACCGTGTGAGCAAAAGGAGAGTCACTTTAGTCTAGTGTAATACTTAGAGAGGAAGTCTCGAAGGAGTGGATGTAGGTCAGATTTGACCGAACCACTATAAAATTTGGTATATTCTTTGTTATTACATTTTATTTCCACACTTTTTTGTTATTTATTCTATGATTGAAAAAAATTATTATATTGTTATCGTGAAAATTATTTTTTTTCGCATCTAGGGGTATTATTTTATTTTAAAATATTTAAAAAGATCAAAAAGATTTTCCTTTTCTATAAGATATTTTAAAACTACCTATTCTCCCCCTCTTAGTTAGCCTTGGGCTAGTTCTTTAGGATTTAACACCCCTCATAAACTTTTAAGTGGTATCAGAGTGGGATTCATAAGATTAAGTTTAAAAAAACTTGTGAATTCTAATCCATGGCTAACTTTGGAAATAAAAATACCACTTAAGGATATTCAATTATTAAACCACCTCTTTTTTATAATGTATCTTCTATTTTTTGGAAAACTTGTATGTCCACCTTTTTATAATAAATTGATTATCATATCTGGAAGCTTATTAATGAAGGTTATTCTACAACTTTTAGATTAGTAAATGGTGTTAGAACTAAAATTCCTTTTGCTAATTGGACTACTGATGATAGAGATCTAATACAATTGAATGCTAAGTGCTTAAACTATTTTTTCTATGCCTTAAACTCTAAAGATTACATGCATGTTTCCACTTGTTCTATTGGAAAAAAAATTGTGGGATAGATTACGTATAACATATGAAAGTAAAAATAAAGTTAAATAATCTAAAATAAACATTCTTCTATATGATTATGAACTTTTTTGCATGAAACATAGTGAATCTATTTCTAAAATGTATACTAGGTCTATATAAATTATTACATCCATGCACACCTTAGGAAAAGAATTAATAAATTATAAAAATGCTAACATGAGTCTAAGATGTTTACCTTCTTCTTTTAATGCAGAAACTACTATCATTACTAAATCAAAGGATTTGAATATTTGTTCAATTGATAACTTACTTGGATCACTCATTTCTTATGAGCAAGGAGTGAACCAAAGGCAGCTTAATACAGGTGAGAAGAAAAAGGAGAAAATTGTAGCCTTAAAGGCTAATGATTCTGACACTGATTCCTCTAGTTTTGAAAATGATGACATCACTTTAATGACTAGGAAATTCAAGAATTTCTTATGGAAAAAGTAAAAACATCATCATAAATAGAATAAGTGTAAGAATAATAAGAATCCTAAAGTTTCTTTTGATGTTATTTATTTTGAATTCAAGAAGCCAGGGCATTTAACATCTAATTTCCCAACTCTTAAAGCTCACCCAAGCAAGGAGAATGGTGAAGAAAAATCTAAGTTCATGAAGGACAAAAAAAGGACCTAAAGGCTTTATAGGTGGACTCAGTATAAGACTCCTCTGAAACTAAAGCAAAAGAGGAGGTAACAAACCTGTGCTTAATGGCTGATGATCATATTAATCACTCTGATCAAAAGCAGGTATGTGAGCTTACTTATAATCAATTACTTGAAGTTTCTAAGAAAATTTATTCTTTGTATAGGAATCTCAAACAACTGTATACTAGCCTTAAAACTACTTTTTTAACTCTATAGAAAGTGCATGAATGCCCGAGAAAAGTTCATTCCACTTTAGATAGCGATTATATGACTTTAATTGATGAATTTGATGAAATGAATAAAAATCATCTTGATTTAAGTAATCAGCATGATTCCTTAAAAAGTTTACATGTTGAACTAAAAAAAACATATTAAAACATAAATACTCTTGCAACTGATTTAGATAGTAGAAGCATGTTTTGGAAATAAAAAAGTTAATTCTTAAAAATACAAATAAATTTTTAGAAGTTAAATTAACTACTTTTAAAGAAAATAAATAACCACCTACAATGCAAGAGTTTGATAATCCATCACATCAACATGCATCATTCAAACCTAGAAAGAGGGATAATAACCCCAATATATTAGTAAATCCTTTTTTTTGGTGTTAAATGTTTTTATTATGGCATGCTAGGACATATCTTCTACACTTGCACCATTCAATGTATAACACATTTAGTATGGAGACCAAAACTTTAAAATATACAGCATAGCATGCATGCATTTCATTCTTCTTTTCATAAGATGGGACCCAAACCTGTTTGGATTCCCAAATCCAAAATCTGATGATTTTGTAGGTGTACTCTCAAAAATAAAAATCAATATTAGGAAGGTTAGGGAAGGAGGCAAGATAACACTTAGAGATATTCAAGGTATATAATTGGTGATGCAAATCAATTCATTTCACTGGAGGTTAGGGTAGGAGGCAAGGTAACACTTAGAGATAACATCACCATGAGAGTGGTGGGGTCAGGTATAATTGGTAACTCTTAAAATTTCATCATTGAAATTATTTTACTGGTATATGGATTGAAACATAACTTGCTCAACATAAGCAAGCTCTGTAATAAAGGGTTCAACATTAAATTCTTATATACCAGCTGTGAAAGTTCATTAGGGATGTTAAGCCCTTATGAACTAGCCCAAGGCTAACCAAGAGGGGGGGGGGGATTGGTATTTTAAAAATTATTTTGATCAAAACACAATCACAAAACTCAAACCAAAATCACCACAATGAAAAATAAAGTGAGAAAGAATAAATGCAAAAAGCAGTAGTAACAGGACACAGAAATTTATAGTAGTTTGATCAACTCGACCTACGTCCACTCCCCGGAGGCTCCCTCCAGGTATTGTACTAAATAACGTGACTCTCCTTTTTCTCCCACAGCAAGGCGGAGAAGCCCTTACAAAACTCTTTTTCGCTGATCTCGTTGAGGTAGAGAACCCAACTCCTTTTTCTTCCTCCTGAAGTAGGTAGAGAACCTTGATCGATTGCTGAAGAAGACCTCTCTCAACCTTCCAAGGATAAGAGACTATAGTGGAAGAAGAAGAAGTGGAATAATGCTTGGAGCAACCCTTGTGAAACTCCCTCACAAGCTCCCCCTCACAAAAACCTCTCTCTCTCTGCCTCTCTCTCTCTCCCTCTTTTCTCTAGGCTTTCTCAAATCAAGACATCAACAAAAGATTACCTCTAAGGTAGAGCAAGAGATATTAAATAGAAGAGCTTCAGAATAGCTCTTATTTTATACAAACCAACTTTATCGTCCAGGCTGATAGGGGTATCAGCCTGGCTGATCAGCAAAAATTTTGCTCAATCAGCCCGGTCAGTTTGGGACGATTAAACAGTTTTTGGTCATATCGTCCAGGCCAATAGTATATCATCCTAGATGATTAATTCAAATCTAAGGAAAATTGTCCTGAATATCACCCTAAATAGAAGCTGGCTGATGTCAATCATCCACACTATCATCCTGTCTGATCCTGTGATCGACCCAGCCGATGTGATCGTGCCATCAGCCTTAATTACTTTCCTTAATCACCTGATCAATTTAAACATAATTGTGCTGAATCGTCCTGGCCGATGTCCTAGACGATGTCCAAAAATAACTAATGCCTAAATAGATCTAGCAGCTGATTCTTTCAGATTTGAGCCTATCGGCCTGGCCGATACAATATCGTCCAAGCTGATCGACTTAATGACGGCTGCCTTAACCATGATTCCCTGATTAGGGTCTTTATTTTTAAACCGATTGTCCAGGCTGATATAAATATCATCCCGGTCGATGTTACCAAAAATAGTAAACACTAAAAAACAGTCAGAAATTCTCCCAAGGTGTGTGTGTGCAAGGTTACTTAGCATTAGGAGCCACATTTTTTATAATAGACTCAAGAAAAGGAAAAGTGTACGAAGTGACTCCAACTTAGTCTACCCAATCTTGAGCTGGTTCTAATTGCCATCTGATCTTGTGGACCTGAAATGTTGTAGGCAAGACAATCATGGAGAAACTAGAGTGTTTGCTATCATCAAAATTATAATCCATGAAAACAAATTTGCAATAATGTCCCCTTTTTGATGATGGCAAACACAACAAACACTTCTAACTAGTTAAGATAATAGTGTACTGGAAATAGTGCAAATATAGAGAACATCAAATATCAGAATAGAATAATACAAGAACAAACATACTACTCCCCCTTTTGACATCTCAAAGAGGAGGACACAAACAAAAATAATGCAGAAACTAAACTGCAAAAGAAAAACAAAAACTAATCAACAGAAAAATAGAAATAAACTAAAAGAAAACTAGTAAAATGATGGGCCCTGATCATCTAAAGGAGGACGTGGTGGTGGAGGCTATTAAAAGTAGCTAGTCATTGTAGCAAACTGTGCACCAAACCAGGCTATGTCCTAGTCATGCTGCTACTACTGGTGAGCAACATAGGCATCAAAACAGGCTAAGTCCTCTACACAGTGCTTCTCGTAGCGGGCTATGTCCTCAGCATGTTGTTGCTCCTGTAGATCAATATAAGTGTCGAATTTGGCCTCCCACTGGTCAAAACGCTCCACCAACTGGTCTAGCTGAGAGTGCTAGCGGAGCGGAACAGGTGCAGGAACAGGTGTAGGAGCAGGTGCAGGAGCCTCCTCTTCCCCTGCCAAAGCTTCCTCATCCCCTTAGTGGTGACATGTACTGTGAAGAGTTTGAAAGGAAATGTTAAAGTAGAAAGCAGGTTGGAGGTTTGGTGGAGCAAGATATTGGAGGTTGTACTTTGATTCTAAGACATAAGAAATGATATGTCTTAGGTGTAGATTTGGTTTCCTCCTATGACCTGGATCCCGAATGGTAGTAAAAAGGTTGATGTATGAAAGATTAGGTCGGTAGCATTGAATTCATGAATTGCTAAAATATAAAAGGTGGTGAGTGAAAGAAGGGGAGTGACGTGAACATGTTCATCAACCTTAGGAATTATTGAAGTGCGAAGGACATGCTATACGGTCCTAGCATGCTTGAGTAAGGTGCTAGTCTCACCCATGTGAAACTGAGCATTAGAGTTGAGAAGAAAATGATTGGCTGGAGCCCAGTCAAAATCAGGATCAGAACATAGGGTGTGAATTTTATCCCCTATGGTAGAAAGCTACAAAATCTCCGTACATTCCTGATATGTGATCTCGACAGGGTGTCGATTCATATATGAGGAAATAGAGGTAAAATCAAAATTAATGCGGAGACTTGTAAAGAATTCATAGAGCAATTCAAAATTGAATGGGATAGCGAAAGTTAGAAGAAACCACAAGGAGGTATGGGCAAATAAGTCTAGTACAAGATAAGAGAGAAAATTTGGATTGACTGTCCAGGAGATTATGATTCCGGCCTCCTTCTAGCACTGGTAGGTGGCTTGATCAACTGCCTCCAGGAAATGAGGGTCTAGAGTGGCCCTCGAGTAACTTCCAGATGGGTGATGAGAGTGCTTTCCTCCATCCATTTTCACGAAATAGAAAGAAAATAGAGATCAGGAAGCAAAGAGAAGAAGTTGGTGTGAAGAAAATGGTTGGAAGGGCTCAGTTTATAAATAATCAGCTAGATCAGCCTGGCTAATCGTAATATCATCTAGGCTGATCTGGTTCAATAATTGTGTACAGACTGATTCTTCAAAAAGATGGTTCTATCGTCTGGGCCGATCAGATATCGACAAAGATGATTAGACATAGGCGATCATCCCAAGGAGTCAAGCCAGATGACTGTAGAAAAAGTAGATCATCCGGGCCGATTCGGTGGATCATCCAGGATGATGTCCAATAATGGATCATACCGGCCATATTTAAAATGTTTAAATCATGTGCCACATGTATTGGTTAAGACGAACAGGTGGATTGTCCTGGCCGATTATCCAAAAATGGATCGTCCTAGTCGATTTTTAAGATTTTAAACATATATCCATATGTATTGTTCAGGACGAATACGTGGATTGGTCAGGCCAATTTTCTATAAATTGGGCAAAGAGAGGATAACATCATTCAGGCCAAAAAATGTATCGGTTAGGCCAATAAAAAAGATTGAAGCAGAAGACGATTTGATCATCCGGGCTGATAATGGATCGTTCAGGACAATCAAAAGCAGAAAATCAAATTAATCGGTAGAGTGGAATTTTCAATTAATTGATTGGATCATCCTGGCTGATAAGGGTATTGTCCGGGATGATGTGAAAAAAAATTAAGAATAAGAAGATAGATGGAGATGATCAGAGAAGGCCCAAAAGCATCAAAATCAAGTGAAAATGAAAAAAACTATGATACGAAAAAAAGACAAATACAAACAAAACAAGGATTTTTTTTTAAGGCATGAATATGATATAGTCTCCATATGATTTATTTTAAAATCTTTTAAGGATCATTGAGTTAACATCGTCAAAAACCAAAAAACAGTTAGAACAATCGATCATTTTAACCCTAACTCAGTCTTCTTCAGGGTAAACTGTCTTTTGAAAACAAAAAATTTAAATCAGAAAAGCCAATTGGTTTAGAAAAGTAGATCCATTCAAAGACTTATTTCCAAAAAAATATTTTATAGAATAATATATCAAAGTAACTAGTTAGAATTAGAAATTCGAAATCAAGTCTTTGAAAAATATCAAGTGATACATGAAATCTCTAATATTTAAAAAATTTTAAAAGGAGAAGAAGCTTGCTTTTGTTGGGTTCATTTTATGCCTCTTGTCAATTTAATTGCCAATTTGCGCATCTTTTTGATTTTTGATACACTTTGTGTACATAATTTTTTAATTTGACATCATTTTTTTTCATTAACTTTTATGCAAGCTAGATCCCTTTCAAAAATTCTTAAATATTCTTAGTTGTGATTATATCTTCTAGATATTAGAGAAGAAAAACTCACTCTCTAATATAGGGAAGAATGAATCACAAAGCATAATAAAAAATTATATGGTAATTTCATTGACAAGATTAAAAAAATTTGAAAGTAAAATAAAGACTTTGGATATTATATTTATAAAATAGATTACTATAGTAAGATTGAAAAGTGTGAGTTTCAAAAACCATTAGTTAATTTCAAAATAGATTTTTATTTAGAGAAGAAGATTACACCACTAAAAGTGGTTAGAGAGAGACACAATCAACGGTGTTTTCACCCTTTAACAGATTAAGAGATGTAAAAACATTGACTCACAAAATTTTAAAATAATAAACAAGGCATAAAATATCAATTTCAGCTATGATTTCAATATAAAAAATAAGATAAAAGTAGTAAAATTAGCAAGAAAAAAAGTTAAAACAACAAAAATAAATAACAGAAAATAGATAAAAAACCAGTAGGAATCAAGTTCACGCATTTATGTCAATCACATCCAATCTGGTCCTTAAAGTACCGAAAGTGTCGAAGGCCAGTGGTTTAGTAAAGATGTCAGCCAGTTGATTTTCAGTTGCCACATGGTATAACTCAATGTCTCCCATGGTCACATGGTCTCTAATAAAGTGATGTCTTATATCTATGTGCTTGGTCCTTGAATGTTGGATAAGATTTTTAGAAATGTATATGACACTAGTGTTGTCACAAAGAATTAGAATTGTGCTTACATGTAATCCTAAATCCAGAACTTACTGTTTCAACCAAAGGACTTGGGCCACACAACTTCCTAAAGCAATATACTCAGCTTCAGCAGTGGAAAGTGCAACAGAGTTTTGCTTTATACTAGACCATGAGATAAAAGACTGTCCTATGAATTGGCAAGTCCTTGAAGTACTTTTTCTATCCATATTACATCCTATAAAATCAGAATCAAAATATCCAATAATCTCAAAATAAGTGTTGTGCCTAGGGTACCAGATTCCTAAGTTTTGGGTCCCTAAAAGGTATCTAAGAATACTCTTAACTACAGTCAGGTGGGATTCCTTAGGATCAGCTTGAAATCTAGCACAAAGATAAACGCTAAACATAATATCAAGTCTGTTAGCATTCAGATAAAGTAAAGATCCAATCATCCCTCTATACTTCTTTTGATCAACTAGTTTTCCATTAGGGTCCTCTAAGGTCATGGGAGTATTAATTGGCTTGGCTTTGTCCATTTTATAATTTTTCAAGTTGTCATTTATGTACTTTGATTTATTCAGAAAGATTCCATCATTCAATTATCTTATGCTAAACCCCAAAAAATAGGATAACTCTCTCATCAAACTCATCTCAAACTCCTTACTCATTATTTTAGAAAAATCATTACATAGCCTTTTATCAGAAGATCTAAAAAGTATATCATCGACATAAATCTAGACAATGAGTAAATCATCTCCTACTTTCCTCAGGAAAAGGGTGGTGTCTACGCTCCCCTTAATAAACTCACTCTCTAGTAAAAATATGATAAGCCTCTCATACCAAGCTATGGGTGCCTACTTTAATACATATAAGGCCTTTTTTAATTTGAAAACATGATTTGAAAATTATAAACTCTCAAAACCTGGAATAGGAATTTTTATTGCCTCCGGTAACCTGACGCAGCTCTACGTTCGGCATAGCCTAATCAAGCGCCACGTAGCAGCCTCATTTACACAGACTCGACCCGATGAATATTGGATTTATGGCATGTGTGAATTTTGAATTTGACGGCCCGACTAGCGGACACAAAAAATTCCCGGCGGACCCGAAAATTATGTATAATTTTCAAATAAAGATCACCATCTTTCACTTAAGTCATCATTTGCTTGCATATACGAAGCTTTGTTTCCAACAACTATTCATCTTCTTCCAAGTTACAAGCTCCCCGTATTTATGTTTCATATACTTCATTGAAACAATGCCTCAGGTTAGTTCCTTTTTTAATAAACAATGCCTCAACTTCTTCTTTTTAAATATTTAGGGTTATGGTTTATGGATAAAGTCCTATAGCTGCTGAAATTTTAATCTTTCATGAAGAAATAATCTTAGAATCGAGGTCGGTATTACTCGGTACAGATTAGTATTACTCAGTAATTCTCGGTACCGAGCGATATTGGCAATTATAAACACTCGGTACTGCTCGGTATTGGCGATTAATGGTCGGTATAAACTTAGATAAAAATATAAAAGATATTATTGATTTAGTACCGAGTTAAATACACTTGGTATTGCTCGGTACCGAGCGATTTTGGCAGTTATAAATACTTGGTACTGCTTGGTATTATTGATTAATGGTCGATATTAGCTCAGTTATATTGCTATGAACTGCTCGGTATTTATAACCATTAGTTCG
Organism: Dendrobium catenatum; assembly: GCF_001605985.2. Classification (NCBI taxonomy): domain Eukaryota; kingdom Viridiplantae; phylum Streptophyta; class Magnoliopsida; order Asparagales; family Orchidaceae; genus Dendrobium; species Dendrobium catenatum. The sequence continues at coordinate 353,329 of NW_021318576.1, read as the reverse complement.
TATAAGCTTCGGTATGTTGATCGGTACTTCTCAATATTATGAACAATAACTCGGTATAAGCTCGCTTTAATAGTCCAAATCATGTTATATACTCGGTACTCATCGGTATTACCTCTATTATGTTCGGTACCGATTGTCCTTTATATGTATAATTTAATACTATGAATCGCTTGTCTTTAATACTCGGTATCCATTATGCAGGGATATACTCCAAAGATTCATTTCAGATGTCAAACTTTGACTTTTAGAGAAGCTTGTAATCAACTTGTTCAGAGATTTGGAGATCCTTTTGTTGAAAGACTACGACAGCTACAAATAAGCCAGTTCCTTATGGTTCCTCTTATGCCTCAGAATGTTTTAGTTATATATATGATGCTATCGAAGTGGGATTTGAAGACTGAAAGTTTTATTATTAAAGGACATAGGCTAGAGTTCACATCTGATGTGGTTTCCTTAATCATAGGCATGCTGAATAGAGGTATTATATTTGACGTTGGCAGTGCTAGATCCAGTGGTAAAACATATAATAACATTCGCCATGACATTAAGAGGATAGATAATTCAACTCCAATGGATGATCTAGTGAAAGGATTCATCCTTTACCTACTATCTAATATTTTTTATCCAATGGCAAACTTCTATATACCATCATCTATCCTGGAAGTTGTAAAAAATGTTAATAGTTTTAATACATACAACTGGCCAGAATCAATTAGGGCTTCGTATCTCATATAAAAAGAACAAACCTCTATTATGTTCGCCAATTGGATGAGTTATTACTGTCAGATGAGATTGATAATAATCACTTGGATGCGTTTGCACATTTAATAATCTAGAAGAATGCCCTTTGCCCCGGGCTAAATCAACTTTTTCTTTATATTTCAAGTTTCCATTGGGTTAGTAAACATTATTTATTCCTTGTGTTTGCTAATTCTATTTATTAGTTTTAAACATGTTGAAACTAATCACCACTACTATTTTATCTTATCCAATGTTACTACGCCCAATCAAATGAGACGAACATAACTAGCTTCGTATCTCATATAAATAGAACTGTTATTAGGAATGTAAATTTGATTTTTGTTCCTATAATAAACAGTAAATATTGTACACTTCTAGTATGCAATTTGAGAAAGAAATGGTGGGAGTTTTATGATTCATTACCGAAAAAGACACATAAAGCCATACTCCTAGAAGTTGTAAGTAATACCAATATTTGACTTTTACTTTAGGAGTAATATTATTGTATGTTAATTTAATTTAAATTTTCTCAATTTTTCATTTGTACAAGGATACAAAGAACGCTTTTGATGAAGATATAATGAAATGGCCTATCAAAGGATTTAAAAACGTGCCAACACAAGATAACAAAGTTGATTACGACATGTTTGTTTATAAATATATGGAAGTTGTAATACAACAAGAACCTGTTCAATGGTATCGTTATAAGAATTGGCAATCTAGTATGCCATTATTCAGGGCTGAATTTGCATATGCCCTGTTATGTACTAAAATTCAATAAATTATTTACTAAATGATGAAATTATTTTGTTTATTTCTTGTGTATATCTAATATGTTTTAATAATTTATTTACTGTACAAAAAAATCCAAGCAATACGGATTAATCATTGATGAGTACCGAGTACTAAAAAGGAATAATACCGAGCAATACCCACTAATCAAAGACTAATACCGAGCAATATGAAAACAGATCAGTACTGCTCGGTATTAGTTGAAATATGCTCGGTACTATATTAGTGCAGTTCATTACATATCAAATACTGAGCAATATCGACTTCTGTGGACAAGTACCGAGTACTAAAAAGGACTAATACCGAGCAATACCAACTAATCAAAGACTAATACCGAGCAATATGAAAACATATCGATACTACTCAGTATTAGTTGAAATATGCTTGGTACTATATTAGTGCAGTTCAATACACACCGAATACCGAGCAATATCGACTTTTGTGGACAAGTATCGAGTATTAAAAGGACTAATACCGAGTAATACCCACTAATCAAAAACTACTACCGAGCAATATGAAAACAGATCGGTACTGCTTGGTATTAGTTGAAATATACTCGGTAATATATTAGTGCATTTCAGTACCACCATCTACTGAGCAATACCGACTTCTATGGCCAAGTACCAAGCAATACCAACTAATTATACACTACCGAGCAATACAAATTTATAACAAGTACTACAAAGATCCCAAAATTATGAAATTCACATATACAATCAAAAATTCATATTCATAATAGAAATATCTTAAAATTCCCAAATTACATGAAAGACGATTGACTGCTTGAATCTCAAGTTGTAAAGTGTATGCTTGTTGGAGGATTCCTCTCTATGGGTTTAACTTTTTTGGTCTTCCTTTTCTCCAAGTGATCCTTCAATCTTGCATTTGATACACCCTTTAGCCGGCACTTCTTAGGATCTTTAATAGTTTCATTACCTGCTCCAGAAATTGGTATGTTCTTTCTACCAATCTTGATTGAATGCACTTTTGCAGCCAATGTAATCATACCATCTATCACACACATTTCAGCCTCCTCATTACCTCGTGCTTCTGTGCTAATTTTATATGTAAATCAGTAGATATAATTTTTGAACATCAAGTTGCTGGACCCCTCAATAGGTTGGCAAGCATTAATACCGGGAGATGGGATCTTCCCTTTAGAATATAAATCTTTTCGAGCACTGGCTGACCATCATGGGAGTAAATATTTAACGGGAATATTAACAATATCTAACTGTCTCATAACTCTCATGCAATGATAACATAATATACCCATCATTTTGAATTTTTCATAGCTGCATTGAATGGTACCTTCTAAGGAATTAATAGTGACAATCCAATTGTGTGAATCAGTGGAGTTGTCTATGTTCTTTATGAAAAACCTTAAAAAATTTGAGGAGGAATGTTCAATGTTTAGTCCACCAAGTTCATGTAAGAACTCCTCTTCAAAAAATGAATACAACTTTCTTGAATAAAATTTTATAGATTGCTTCAATATTGGGCAATTTTTCATATAAGGTTGTATATCTATTTGACTACATCTGAATTCTTCATCTTGTTCATTCCAATGCCAAGTCCTCAACACCTTCTCTAAACCTAGGAAACACTCTGTGATAGTACTTGTTGGCTTGGAATAACCATGGCATACATAATTGGTAGACTCACTACGTTGGGTTGATAAAATGCCAAGGTTAAAACAATCTTTGTTGAATGTAGTTGACCACTTCTCCCTAATTTTGTAAAGATCATTCAACCATTGATGACTTTGGAGGTTTCCTTCTGAGATCATTTCAGTATACTTTCTATCAAATTCCTCCACATAATCACACTACTTGAAACAATAAAAAAATAATTATTTGACTCTATTGTTGCTGTTAAAGCACCATACTTTTGAAGGAGCCTTCTTGTACATATGCCATTGACACAATCGATGCAGTGTATTAGGCAATGCAATCTCTATTGCCCTGGTCATGGCTTGGTCCTGATCAGTAAAAATAGTAATGGGATGTTTGTTATCTATAATTCTTTGAAATATTCTATATAGCAAGGTAAAAGAATCAATAGTCTCCTCAGATAAAAATGCAACTCCTAATAGAACATTTTGCCAGTGATTATTCACTCCGATAATTGGGGCACAGGCTAAGTTATATTTATTTAAACGATAACTTGTATAAAAAATAATTATGTCCCCAAAACAGTCATAATTAATTCTACCAAGACCATCAACCCAGGAGAAATTCAATAAACAATCATCTTCATCAGTTTTCATATCCTAGACAAACAAGTTGTCATCAATTGCCCGTTCCTTAAAAACTTGATCAATAAATTAGTGTCTCCAGTCTCAATCTTGTCTCTTCTTTCTTTTTGGATGTAGTTGTATGCATCCAGCTTGTTGAACCCTAGATTACCAACACCTCCAACTTCATCAGATATATATGTAAGTACATCAACAATTCTTATCCCTGCTTGTGACATAGATTTCAGAACAGATGCATTCTCATCACTAATGCTCCTAGTTAACCTTAGCAAATGTTGATCATCTGGCCTAGCTAGTTCGTGATTGTGACTCTCTATAGCTTTATTCACCCCCCAAATCCCATCTTGACTCACCAAAAATCTAACCATGGCTGAACATCCAGTTCTTATACATAATTTTCAATATTTAACCTTTATACCTATCTCAGTCTCCTTCTTGAATCCTGCTTTAGAACACACAAAATCCTTTGATTGATTTTCCTTGTATTTGGCCAGAAATGGTAATGATCTTTCCAAACACTAAATCTAGTTGAATGCGCATAATGACAATATTTTTCATATGCTTCCTTTTTAGAGTTATAAATACCATGTGAAAAAAGATTCATACATCTAGTTTAGCATTATATCTACATATTAATACAGGGCTTATACCGAGCAGGTTGAATGATCAATACTAGGAAGTAATAAGTTTTATTAGCTCGGTATAAATGTGCTATGTGTTTATAACGAGCTATAAAAATCAGTACTGAGCTTATACCGAGCTAATTGAATGATTGGTTCCATGTAATGATCAGTACTAGGTTATACCAAGCGAAACTTATCAACTGTAATGATCGGTACAACTTCAACCAACATTTGATTTGCTCAAAAATTATGTGCAAATAGTTCATATCGAGCAACTCTCTCTAGTACCAATCAATACCGAGGTATGTCAAACCCTGAACCGAGTAAATCTAATGGATTTTTATAATTCTGCTAGGTATAGGGTTTTACATATTCTTCATCTACGTTGATGCCTAGTTATATCCATAATGAAACAGTAAAAAAAAAATCAAATATTATAGATAAGTAATTACTTGTTTTAAATCAGAAAACGCTTGATCAAAATTTAACGCCGGACTTTCCTCAAAATCTTCGAAGTCTTCCAAATGAGTAGCTACATTCGTACCTTCCATCTCCTCAAACACTTCACAATTACTTTAGCTGTGGTATATGAACCCTAAAGACTATATAACATCTTAGGTTTAATACCAAAAAAGTTATTATACCTATGGTAAAAGTCGTGTATTTTTTTAGTTTTTGCGCCCAATTTATATACAATGCGACGGGCCGACCCGAAATATTTAAAAAAATGTGCTAAAGTGTATGGGTTGTCATCGGGTCATTATGGGTTTAAGGTCTGCTATGTGGCACGTAATTAAGCAATACCGAATGTAGCGTTACGTCAGGTAACCTGAGGCAATAAAAATTCCAAAACCTAGGGGTTGTTCTACAAACACATCATCTTTTATTACCCCATTTAAAAAGGCACTCTTACATCCATTTGGAAAAGCTTAAATATATTATAACTAGCAAAGGCCAGTAGCACTCTAATGGCTTATAATCTAGCTACAGGGGCAAAGGTTTTCTCAAAATCTATCCCTTCTATTTGGTTATACCCCTTAACCACTAATCTTACCTTATTCCTAACCACCACACTAGAATCATTCATCTTATTCTTAAAGACCCATTTGGTTCAAACTACACTTTGTCCTTTTAATCTTTCTAAAAGGTTCCATACATCATTCCTAACAAATTGGTTCAACTCCTCTTATATGGCTAAGATCCAAAACTCATCAGAAAGGGCTTGATTGATGTTGGTGGGTTCAGACATTGAGATAAAGGCAGAGTGGTTCACTTCCTTCCTAAGTCCATGCCTAGTGCTAACTCCTTCAGAAGGGTCTCCTAAGATCAATTATTTGGGGTGACTCAAAGAGTATCTCTAATCTATAGGCAAAGTGTGTGTAGGTTAAACCCTTTTCTCCATATCTTCATTTTCTACTTCTTGGGTAATCTCTCCTACTCCTTCAGTGTTTTGGGGGTCTACCCTCTTCTACAAATTTTTTGAAAGTTCGTTAAGGGATGTTAAGCCCTATGAACTTAGTCCCAAGCTAACCAAGACGGGGGGTGAATTGGTATTTTAAAAACTCTTTTCACAAAGAAAGAAAATTATATAAACCAAATCACACCACATAAATAAATGCAAAATTTAAAAGCGCGGAAGCAAGAAAAATAACACAGAAATTTATAGTGGTTCGGTCGACTTGACCTAAGTCCACTCCTTGGAGGCACCCTCCAAGTATTGCAGTACAAAATGTGACTCTCCTTTAGCCCCCACGGCTAGGCGGAGAAGCCCTCACAAGACCTCCTTTTTGCCACCCCGGCAAGGCAGAGAACCTACCTCCTTTTGCTTCCTCCTGAAGCTGGCAGAGAACCAAAATCAAAAGCAAACTCCTTACCTCTACCGACCCTTCCACGGACGAGAAACTCTAGACAAAGATGAAGCAGAGCGATCCTTGAAGCAACCCTTGTGAATCCCCTCACAAGCTCCCCCTCACAAGATCCTCTCTCTCTCCTCTCTCTCTTTCTCTCCTTAAGGTCTTCTCAGGTCAAGGCAGTAGCAAAAGGTCTTTAAAAATGTTGAACAAGAGCTCTTAAATAGAAGAGCTTCAAAGGAGCTCATTAATTGCAAGTAGCCGACTTTATCGTCCAGGCCGATACGGACATCGGCCTGGCCGATTAGTACAAAACTTAGAGGATCAACCAGAGCATCGCTCTGGATACACTCTTGGACAATTGAAATTTGGCTTGATCGTCTCGGCCGATCTCACGATCGTCCTGGCCGATCAGTTCAAATCAGAGGCAAATCGTCCTGAGCAACGCCCTATTTTTGAGCTGGCCGATATTTATCGTCCTAAAGTAACTTAAGGTTTTTGACTAGATCGTCCTGGCCGATCCTGCTATCGTCCAGGACGATATGATTGTATCAATCATCCTTAATTACTCCCTTGATTTCCTGATCAATTAAGGCATAATTTGGTAATTTCGTCCAGGCCGATCCTTTGATCGTCCTGACCGATAATTTAAAAATACAGTATACCTTAACTGTCTATGACGGCTACTTCTTTCTATTGTGAGCTTATCATCCTGGCCGATACACGTATCGTCTAGGCCGATATGTTAATGATGATTGCCTTAATTAAGAATCCTTACTTAGACTTTCTATTTTAAGCTGATCGTCCCGGACGATATAAATATCGGCCGGGCCGATGTGGGCAAAAACAGAAATTCTAAGCCCCTCAAGTGTGTGTGTGTAGGGTTACTTAGCATCAGTCTCTTTGACCATTACAAGTAGACGCAAAAGGTGAAAATCAAAAGTACAGACTGACTCAACCTTAAACCTATGCAATCCTGAACTTGGCTCCTTCTTGATCGTCCGATCTCCGATTCCTAAAAAGTTAGAAGCAACAAGTAGACCAAGAGACATAGTGTTTGTTAATCATCAAAACATAAGCCATGAAGAATATATTTGCAACAATCTCCCCCTTTTTGATGATGGCAAACACAAGTAGGAAAATATCCAAAAACATTCATTAGATTTTCAAAGTTACAAACAACTTTTCCTACCACACCTAAACAACTTTTCCTACCACACCTACTCCCCCTTTTGTCATCACAAAAAGAGGGTCCAAAAACAAATAACGACTAAAAGCAAACAACAGGAAACAAACAACAGAAAACACAGACTAAAAGAACGAGGGATCCTGATCATCAGATGGAGGTGGAGGAGGTGGTTGCTGAAAGTAACTAGCAAGCGTGGTAAACTGAGCATTGAATCAGGCGATGTCCTGGTCATGCTGCTGCTGCTGGTGAGTAAGGAAACTGTCAAATCGGGCTAAATCCTCAACGCGGTGCTGTTCGTAGCGGGTAATATCCTCAAAGTGTTGCTGCTCCTGTGCAGCAACGTAGGCGTCAAACCGAGTCTCCCAACGATCAAACCTCTCAATCAAATGATCAATCGGAGAGTGCTGGTGGAGAGGGACAGGATCAGGAACGGGAGCTGGAGCGGGAGCCTCCTCCTCTCTAGCCCCCCGACCTTCCCCATCTCCTGGGTGGAGACGAGTACTATGAAGGGTAGTAAAGGAATTGTTTGAGTAGTAAGGAGGGTGAAGGTCAGGACGAGCGTGATATTGGAGATTGTATTTGGTTTCAAGGACATAGGCTATGATGTGTCTTAAGGCTAGATTGGGCTTTCTCTTATGGCTTGGATCGCGAATTGTGGTTAGGTGATCAATGTAGCGAAAGAGTAGATCAGTGGAATAAAATTCTCTTTGGGCTATAATATAGAAAGTAGTGAGGGAAAGTAGAGGGGTGATGTGGATTCAGTCCGCGGCTTTTGGAATTATGGAGGTGCGAAGGACATGTTGGATTGTCCTAGCATCTTTGACTAAAGAGCTAGTCTCTCCAACATGGAAAGGTGTATTGGTCTGGCGAAGGAAGTGATTCGCCGTGGACCAATCAAAATTAGGATCAGAGGCTATTAGGTGCAACTTATCCCCGGTGGTGGATAGCTGTAAAAGATCAACACAATCCTGATATGTGATTTCGACAGGGCGACGATTCACATAGGAGGTCAGGGCTGTGAAGGTGGGGTTAATGCACAGGCTAGCATAAAATTCATGGAGGAGTTCGGAAGAGAAAGGGACGGCGAGAGTGAGTATAAAATTAAGAGAGGTGTGGGCAAAAAGATCCATTACCGGATATGAGAGATGTGCAAGATTAATTATCTGGGAGAGGGTGATGCCACACTACTTGTAGCGACGGTAGGCAGTCTGATCTTCTGCCTCCCTGAATCGAGGGTCCAGAGTCGCCCTCGAAGAACTCCCAGGCACCTGACGAACACACTTCCCCCCAGCCATAGAAGGGAGCTAGCAAGAAAACACACAAGGAAGAAAGGTGGAGAGTGAGAAAACTTGGCTGGAATCGGCCAGAATTTAAAGAAACATCCATATCGTCCTGGCCGATCTCAGAATCATCCAGGCCGATAAGGCTCAATAATTACGTACAGGCCGATTGGTCAAAAAGGCGGTCCAATCGTCCGGGCCGATCAGAGATCGGCCAGGCCGATTAGACATAGATGATCGGCCCGAGGAGACAATCCGGATGACCTTTGAAAAAGTGGATCGTCCTGGCCGATTAAGTGTATCGTCCAGGATGATGCACAATAATTGATCGTACCGGCCGAAGTTAAACATATTAAATCTGTGCCATGTGTATCGTCCAGGATGAACAGTGGATCGGCCCAGCCGATTGTCCAATAATAAGCAAGGTCAGAAAGTGGCGAGTTGGCCGATAATTTAAAAATACAGTATACCTTAACTGTCTATGGCGGCTACTTCTTTATATTTTGAGCTTATCGTCCTGGCCGATACACGTATCGTCCAGGCCGATATGTTAATGACGGTTGCCTTAATTAAGAATCCTTACTTAGACTTTCTGTTTTAAGCTGTCGGCCGGGCCGATGTGGGCAAAAATAGAAATTCTAAGCCCCTCAAGTGTGTGTGTGTAGGGTTACTTAGCATCAGTCTCTTTGACCATTACAAGTAGACTCAAAAGGTGAAAATCAAAAGTACAGACTAACTCAACCTTAAACTTACGCAATCCTAAACTTGGCTCCTTCTTGATCGTCCGATCTCCGATTCCTGAAAAGTTAGAAGCAACAAGTAGTCCAAGAGACATAGTGTTTATCAATCATCAAAACATAAGCCATGAAGAATAGATTTGCAACATTTTTTACTCCAGTGGTAATCTGTCCAACATCATCATCCTCAACTCTAGGCTTCCTAGGATCAAATTCATCAAACACTACATGAGTAGTCTCCTCCACCACCAATGTCCTCTTATTAAACACCCTAAAAGACTTCCCAACACTAGAAAATCCTAAGAAAACTCCTTCATTAGATTTTGGGTCAAATTTTCCTAAGTGAGACTACCCATTATTATGAATGAAAACCTTACAACCAAAGACATGAAGGTGGGAAAGATTTGGTGTTCTATCCTTTAGTAAAATTTAGTGTGTTCTTTCTTATTATTTTTATCGCATTTTATTTCCTTACTTTTCAGTGATTAAAAAAATCTGATTATATTGTTATTGAAAAAATTATTTTTCTTCAGCATCAAGGGTTATTATTTTTTTTAAAATATTTAAAAAGATCTAAAAGATTTTTTTTTTTGTTTAAGATTTTTTAATACCAACCCCCCCCCCCCCCCCTAGTTAGCCTCAGGCTAATATTTTAAGGTTTAACACCACTCATGAACTTTCATGAGTGGTTCTAGTAGCTAAAAAATTATGATCTATCACTTGTTCCTTATAGTAAGATTTAAATTTCTCATTCCAAAATTCTCCATCATGGTCACTATAAATGGTTACAATTTCACAACCATGTTTCCTCTAAATCTAAGTGGAAAAAGACTTAAACTCCTCGAATGATTCAATTTTATGAGATAGGAATCTAACCCAAGTAAATCTTGAACAATCATCAATAATCACATACCCAAAGACTTTCTCCCCTAGGCTTGCAATGCTGATAGGTCCAAAGAGATCCATGTGTAAGTCTTCTAAGGGTTGGCTAGTGTTAATATCTTTGATTGAGTAAAAAGAGGATGTGACTTGTTTCCCTAATTGATAGGCCTCACACAAGTGATCCTTAGTGAACTATACATTAGGAATTCCTCTCTCTAATTATTTTTGGGGGATTTTCTTATGGTTTTTCATGATTGTATGACACAATCTTTTATGCCTAAACTAGGATTCATTAATAATAGTTTTTAGGCAAAACGAAGCAGCAGGTTCAACACTGTTTAAATCAAGTATATAAAATTTATTAATTCTTTTTCTTGTAGCATAGTATTTCTCTTTAAGCTAATCATGTAGCTAGTAGATAAAATTTAATGCTAAACCCTTTATCACAAAGTTGGCTTATGCTAAGTAATTAAAGTTTCAAGCTATCTACCAGTAAAATATTTTCAATGATGAAATTTTTCGAGTTGCCAATTATGCTTGATCCCACTACCCTCCTAGTGGTATTATCTCCATGTATCTCCTTACCTCCTACCCTATTCTATAGTGAAATGAATTGATTTGCATCTTTAGTCATGTGCCTTGAACATCCACTGTCTAGGTACCACATGCTCTCATTAGGCTTTCTGTGAGAGCATCCTTACATATTCATCAAATGTTAGATTTGGGAATCTAAATAAGTTTGTGTCCCATCTTAGATAAAGAAGAATGAAATGCATGCTTTCTATGATGTGAATTTTGATGTTTTGGTCTCCACACGAAATGTGTTCTACAATGAACAGTGCAAGTATACCATATATGTCCTAGCACGCCACAAGAAAAATATCTAACACCTGAAAAAGGATTTAATAATATATTTGGGTTATGGTGCCTCTTCCTAGGATTAAATAATGCATGCTGATGTGATAAATTATAAAACTCTTCAAGTGAAGGTGGTTTTTTATTTTCCTTAAAAGAAATCAATTCAGCTTGTAAAAACATATTTACACTTTCAATAATTAAATTTTCTACTTTCAATGCATGCTCACTATTATCTAACTCAGATGCAAGAGTTTCTAATCTCTTGTATGCATTTTTTTAATTCAATATGTGATATTTTCATGGAGTCATGCTCATCAATTAATTTATAATGCTTCTTATTTAAGATATCAAATTCATCTAACAAAGCCACGTGATTACAATCCAAAGTGGAATGATCTTTTCTTAAGCATTCATGCTCTTTCTGCATAATTGAAAAGTTAAATTTAAGGATGGCATGTGATTTTCTTAAGCTTCTTGTATGCAATATGAATTTTTTTAGAAACTTCAAATAATTGATCATAGGTAAGCTCATAGATCTCCTCTTGGTCAAAATAATTAAGATCATCATCTTCCATTAAGCATAGGTTGGTTATCTCTTCTTCTGCTTTAGTTTCAGAAGAGTATGATTCTGATGCTGAATCAACCTAAAAAGCTTTTTGAGTCCTTTACTTTTCCTTCTTGAATTTAACTTTTTCTTCACCCTTCTCCTTGCTTGGGTATTATTTAAGAGTTGGGTAATCAGACTTCAAGTGATATGGCATCCTGCATTTGAAATATATAACATAAAAAGAAATTTTATAATTTTTACCATTTTTACCTTTATTCCATTATTGATGACATTTTTTTATTTTCTTTAAAATCTCTTGAATTGTCTAGTCATCAGGGCATTGCCATCATCATCTTATCTAGAAGAGTCATAATCATTAGCCTTTTAGGCTAAAATTTTCTCTTTCCTCTTTTTACTTGCATTGACCTGCTTTTGACTCACTCCTTGCTCATAGCCAATGAGTGACCTAAGTAAGTTATTAATAGAATAAACATTCAGATCTTTAGACTCAGTAATGACAGTTATTTTTGTATCACAGGAAGACAGTAAACAACAAAGAATTTTGTTAACTTTTTCATAATTTGTAAGCACTCTTCCTAAGGCATGCAGGGAAGTAATAATCTAAGTAAGCCTAGTATACATTTCAGAAATATATTCACTAGATTTCATGTAGAAAAGTTCATAATTATGAAGCAAAATATTTTTCCTAGATTATTTTTGTTCCTTGTTCCTTCATATGTAATGCATAGTTTGTCCCAAATCTCTTTACCAATAGAATAAGTAGAAACACGTATATAATCCTCATATTTTAAAGCATAGAAAAAATATATCAGACATTTGGCATTCAGCTGGGCTAAATCTCTATAATCAATAGTTCATTCAGAAAAATGTATTTCCGTTTTAACACCATTTACTAAATGAAAAGGTGCATAATAACCATTTTCTACTAGCATCCACATACTATAATCTATTGATAATAAAATAGTGGATATGTAAGTTTTCCAAAAATTTAAAGAAATATTATCAAATATAGGTGGTCTAGTGATTGAGTATTCTTTCATAGTATTACGATTACTTAAGTTAGCCATTAATCTTTTTTTCAAAAGTTTTCTAAAACTTAATTTATGAATCCCACTCTAATACCACTTAAAGTTTGTGTGGGTTGTTAAACCTTTATGAACTAGCCCGAGGCTAACCAATATGACAGAATATTTTGGTTACATAAAAAAATTCTTAAAAAAAAAAAGAAAACTTTTTTGAAATATTTTTGAATATTTTAAAACAAATGATTTATGAAGAAGCAATACTAATTTCCCAATAACAAAGATTAGAAATTTTAACCATAAAAAAATCACAAATAATACAAAAATTAAATGCAAAGAAGTAAATAGAAAGAATACAATATTTTTTTGGTGGTTTGGTCAACTTGACCTACATCCACTCCACAAAAATCTCTTTTTCTAAGTATTGCACTAAAAATGATATCTCTCTTTTTTCTCCCACAATAAGGTGGAGAAGCCCTTATAAAATCTTTCGACCAACCCAATGAGGCAGAGTGCCTTGAATCCTGTTACTCAATCCTATAGTAGGTAGAGAACCTGGAAATTCTTTTACTCCCTCCTAGAATAGGCAAAGAACCTGGAAATTCTTTCACTCCCTCCTAGAGTAGGCAGAACACCTTGGATTCCTTTTTCATTATCCTCATGAAGGAAGAGAACCTAGATCTGATGTTGATGAAGATCTCCCCCAGAACCACCAAGGAACCAGAAAAGTAACTTAAAGAAGATGGTTAAAACATTTCTTGGAGCAACCTTTGTGAATCCCTCATAACTCCCCCTCACAAGGATCTCTCTCTCTCTCCCAAGCTATCTCTATGTTCTCTAAGCTCTCTCTCAGATTAACTCCATAGCAAAAGATAGCCTCAATGATGATATGAGAGCTTAAATAGAGAGCCTCCAAATGAAGCCCTAATTTTCAATGAGACGGCACTAATCATTCAGTATGATCATACAATCTTCCTGCATGACTAGTTCAAAATAATCCTTTCCACCAGTACGATTTGCATTGCCCTATACAATTAGTTTAGGAGAAATAGATGGTTCTTCCTAGATGATCATAATATCATCCTGGATAATTAGTATAAAACTAGTAAACTTTGTCTAATACGATACTTGGTGATGCCTTATCATCACATTCAATTATCTGTCATCTAGTACGAAAGGGGTCAATCATCCTAAATGATTAGTTAAAAAATTATGGTATTCATTTGGTATGATAGGTGGTAACCCCTTATCATCCTACACATGTTCTCTGTCATCTAGGATGATCTACACCGATCATTACATACGATCAGATTGAATTAAGTTTTACCATATTTATTCTTCTAATCACAGTATTAATTTAGGCATCGTTGTCATCTATCATGTAGGATGATGCATATCATTCTGTATGATATGTATAATATTTGAAATTTAAAATAATGCCTAAATTGATATTGGCAGCTATTTTTCACAATCAAAATTGGTCATCCTGTACGATAAGGATCGTTCAATATGATTAGTTTAATCACTCTTAATTAATGGGATACCCTAATTAGGATTTTTTTATTTTTAAATAATCCTCTGGTATGATTTAAATCATCCTACACGATTAGGTCAAACTCCAACAAATTTCTCTAACTCACCAACCCACTACCTTAAGTGTGTGTGTGCATGGTTACTTAGCTTGGAGTCCACCAAATACATAACTTGACTCAAGAAAGATAAAAAGTATATTAAAATTGAAATTATATATAGACTCAACCCTAATCTACCCGATCTTGAGCTGATCTGCATTGTAAGTGAACTTGTGAACACGAAAGGTTAGTAAGTAGGGCAAATAAAATAGATATGCAATAATAGCAACAGAAAAGAAATAATAATATTATCTTCAAAATTATAGTAATTGGACCCAGATTTGTAACATATTTTTTTAAATCCATCATCTAGTGAGGGGGAGCTTAAGAGAAAGGAATATTTATCTTATCAATCAACCAACATTATTTGACATCATCAAAAAGGGGAGATTATTGGAATCCAAGATTCCTATTCTATGATTTTAATGATGATAAATATTATTAATTAAATTATTACTTTTCTCATTAAATATTTTAAGTGTTTCTTTTATTTAGAAGTACTAACATTGCAGGTAAGACATACACTGTTCAAGGCTACTGAAAGTTTAAGAATGGGTATAATAAGAATAAAAGAAATAAAGTCTGTTATTTTATTTTTCTTTATTTCTTGAGTCTTGCCACATAAGAGTGTATGCAATTAGGTGACTATGCACATAAACACAAGGGGAGTGATAGGAATTTTAAAAGTTAAACCTTTTTATACTAATTATATTATACAACTTATAATTGTATTGTACAACAAGTATATAAAAAATGGGCTTAATGGATAATTAAAAAATTTGTTTCTATGAACTAATCATACTGTACGATTGTTATCATAATGTATGATTCATTATGATTTAAAAATCCTAGTCACCAGATTAATTTAAGTAAGATTTTTAAAATTGATTTTTGAACTAATCTTACTATATAAATATTTGAAATCTTACTAAATTTAATCTCATGATTAGTTAATCAAATTATTATTTAATTAATAATAGTCAATTATATTATATGATATTGATCGTATCAAACGATTAGCATAGATGAAATTTGGTTGTCCCAAAGATCATACCAAACAAAATAATAATTTTAGAATTAATCATACCATACGATATAATTATCATATTAGACAACCTTCTTAAAATTAACTAACCGTACTGTATGATAAGAGCAATACAGAACAATTAATAGAGATAATTTTCAATCATCCTAGGAATCATCTTTTATGAATAGAAGAAATTAAATAAAGTGTATTGGATGATCTATGGATCATAATATATGATGTATTGAAATTAATTAAGCAGTTTATTTAAATAACTATTTACATTGTACTGGACAAGACTAGTTTTGAACTGATCATACTGTATGAACTAGAATCATACTATACAAATAGTGATGACTAACTTTATTTTTTAGTATTACTTAAAGTCGATTACTTAAGCATTTTTTAAAGATTCTCTTTATAATTAAGAGAGCCTTATGTGACTATTGTAGGTACTCTAAGAGAGAAGCTTCTGAAGGAGAAGATGAGGTAAGTTCGTTAGAGATGTTAAGCCCTTATGAACTAGCCCAAGGCTAACCAAGAAAGGGGGGGGGGGGTGAATTACGTTTGATTTAAAAAGTGTGGTTCTGAAAAAGATTAATTTTCTTTGGGAATAATTTGAAATTGATATTTGAATTTTAATTGTGAAATCAAACATCCATTAATGATGATATATCACCTCAAAAGGTGAAAATAAAATCCCTTAATCAGTTTAGATTTAGGATTATAAATTTGATCCTAAATATCATAGCCAAATTTGGGAGAGAACTACATATGATCCTTTGTTTAATCAAATATTTAGCTATGATAATCTAGATATAGTATCATTAATTTTTTAATCGAATTCACAATAATGACTGATATGTATCCCTGGAGGAAGAAAATATCATTCATTGCCTATTATTCGAATATAATAATAATGATCACCATTTTTTTGTTGAATTCCCAAAGATTATTAATTGAAGTTTTAAAATCCTGAATTTTGAAAATCTCTTCTGGGTTACTAAATCTCCTACGAGCGTATGCCCTCGTAGTTAGTTACATCGTAGGAAACTAGAGTTTCCTACAAACACTCTCGATTAAAATAATGGTAAAAATTTTATTTAAGATTTTTAAAGATCGATATCAAAGGAGGGTAAGGTTTGGAATTTCAAATGAGATTGGATCAAAGTTGAGCATTTATTTTTAGAGTTAAAGGAGGAAGGGTAGAAGGTGTTTTGAGATTCTGAATTACTTCAAAAACACCCCAGCCTATCCTAAGTGTTGGGCTTAAATTTTATTGAAAGAGATCTTTAGTTTAATGGTTAATTTTGTTAGAAAGTTGGGATTCAATTCCTGGATGTTGAGGTCTTATAGCCCGAGCCATCCTCAGAATCTAAGTTTATAGTGGGTACTAAAAATCAATGGCCTGAACCTAGTTATTGCAATGCAAATCTGGACTTATCCCGGCCTGGATTAGGGAGCCAGCTAAACCATCTAAATGCTTTAAAGCTATAAGTCTGGTCTTTTATTGTTGAGTGGTAGGAATGTTACTTAAGATAAGTTTTTGAGAATAGGTCTGACATCTAGAGTAGATCCTAATTGGCTCTTTGACATATATTAGGTATTTGATGTCTAAATAAATGCAATTAAAATTTTAACTCCATTTAATTTGTTACTAATGAAATGCATATTAATTGACTCGATTAAATGATTAAATTTGAAATGATGAAGTTTTAAAAAAGGATTCAAAAATAAATTTTATTTTAGAAGAATATACAGATTCCCCTTGAACAGATCTGCACCCTCATTGGCCAGGTGGTCTACCAAAAACCGTCGGCGGGGAGGTGCCCAACAAAAGAAAAAGAAGAGTAAAGTGGTCCTAGGCTTACTTCTTAGAACGTTAGAGTTTTTATGTTTGACTTAAAATTTTTAATTTGATTTAAGTAGAAAAATTTTAACAAGTCCTTAAGAGCCTACATACAATTAAATTCCATGCTAAATCAAATACGTCATGCAAGCAAAAAGACTATAAAAATTGGTAGTTCTACTGCACAATCAATTAAACAAATCAACTAAATTAATTACTTAAATTTAATGTCCATGTGGCAAGTGCCACTTAATATTACAAACCAGGGTCTACAGAAAAGTAAA
Source organism: Dendrobium catenatum (assembly GCF_001605985.2). Taxonomy (NCBI): domain Eukaryota; kingdom Viridiplantae; phylum Streptophyta; class Magnoliopsida; order Asparagales; family Orchidaceae; genus Dendrobium; species Dendrobium catenatum. Next base: position 335,742 of record NW_021318576.1, on the reverse strand, counting down.
GGGGTCGGGCACCACTAACAACAACCTAGATTCTACCGTAAGACTCAAGTGAGTTTGATGTTTGGGATTCTTCTCGTTATCCACTTCTTTGTATTCTCACGAGCATCTTGATTTGTCGGTTTTGGATATCCTAATGAAAAGAAACTCCCCCTTGAACAGGGTGTTATCTTTTCTCTTTAGATATTTGAAAGGTATCCTAACTTGATCTTCCAAATGGAAGAAGACTCTCCCCTTTAAAAATGTCTTCTCCTCTTTGAAATTTAATTTAGATATAAATATCCCATCTCAAATCACTTTAAATATTTACAATCATGATATAATCAAATTACATTTGAAAAAAAAAATTCTAGACGATCCTACAGGTTTATCCTAATAATCAGCAGTTATATAAATAATCCCAAATAATTATAATTAATCTTAAGCAGTTATAATCAATCTCAAGCAATTAATATTTGAAATTTAAAATGCTCAATCACTCACAATACAGAGTGCAGAAAAGTAAGTAAACAAACACATAAATTCTAAGCTAGCAAATGGCATGCAGTGAAAACTTGAAAACCCAGCACAAAGCAGAAAAGTAAACACCGAACTAGCCTAAGACTAGAGTTGGTTGTCCTAACAAACCATCTAAAGTGTGTGTAAAAGACTATGTGATTTGGATATGTCCTATATAGGATATTTGTTAAAGTTTCTTAAAGTTCTGGTTGGTTGAAAGGCTTAAGGATAAATTTTAATTGAAGTTTAAATATTATTGATTTGAAATTAATTTTAAGATTAGTTTTTAATTATTTATTGGATACCACCTTTGTTTCTTACCGAGGCCATGAAGTTTATTTCACCTTCTTTTGGGCTAATTTAATAGCCTTGTAGGCCTAGGTTACGCAGTGGTACCCGATATGATTAAGTGATTTGATTTGATTAAGATTTGAGGGTTGATTAATTTTTAATTACAATTGGTTGATTACTGGTTTTAAGATTGATTAAATATTTCTAGAGTTTTAGGGTGATTTTTGAGTTTTAAGGATTTTTCTAGATTATTTTAATCATTTAATTAAGGGTTAAAAAAGAACTTTTTAATTAAGCTCAATTTCTAGAAAGTTAGTATTTTATTAAAGTACTAGACCTTAAGATGAGTTTTTAAAAACTAAGTTTGCTGAATTTGGATTTTTCTACATTTAGTTATATTGGTTTGAAGGTTTGACTTGATTTTGACTTAAGTATGACCAAAAGTTAACTTTTTCAAATTTGAATGATTTATGAAAGTTTGATATTTTTAATAAATATTAGATTTTATTATGAGTTTAATGCCTTTTAGTTTGATCAATTTAGATTTTTTTAGAATTAGTTATGATTTTTCAATTTTTTGGTTTTAGGAAAATTAGGGGCATAAGCCCATTCATTGATAAGGTAAAAAATTAGTTACATGTGTAAAGAAAGAATGAAGTGTAAAAAAGAAGACAATCCAAAGTAATCAAGTAAAAACAAAAATCAGCCCCAAAAATTACACATGTCAGCAAAAACAAAAATTCCAAAACAAGTTGGATTCTGAGAAAAAATGGGCTCAGGATTAAACAATGATTGCAGGAGTTAGGGAACTCTTACTCTCGGTTGTGGAAGAAAACTTTCAAGGGATTACCATGTTGCCTTAAACTACCATCCAAGGAGTAGCAATTGCACATCATCGCCCCCCAAATACCTACATGTAGATCCGTCCAGATCCACCAAAAATCAAAAAAGCTGACAACCTTGAGAGAGATAGAAAATAGGAGTGTCTCCAAAAAATGGTCCACCAACTCATAGCATATCTAACAAGAGAAAACCATCCTTCCATTTGCAGACTTTTGTGAAGATAGAGCTTTTCATCTTCAAACAAATCGTGGTGTAGCTAGAGGCAGAATTAGCAAATCTCCTCTCATTCCTTTCTCTCCAAACATGATAAATAGTGCAGAAAATAATAAGAAAGTAAAATCTTTTAGTCTGAGAAGAGAAATTAGGATGATCATTAACCCAGTCAAAAAGCTGCAGCAGGTTTGGTCTAAGAAGAATAGTGGAACTCGCAAGGATAAGCATTGTAATAATTTTATGCAAATAGGAGCAATCAAAAAATAAGTGAGCAGAAGACTCAAGATAACTGTGGTAGAGAGAACAATTTAAGTCCACCAATATGTTTCTCCTATGAAGCTCCATAGCAGTTTTCAAACCTCCTACCAGCGTGATCTAGGTAAAGGCAGAATATCTCAGGACATGTTTTTTTGTTCCACACAAAATAATCCCACGAGAAAACAGGGAGTGTTTTATAGTAATCATGCAAAAAATTTTAAAATTTAGCATGACTCATCCTTCCCCAAAATAAGCAGGAAGAGTTATAATCAGAAATAGTAACCGAGAGAATAGCATTAGCAGCAGCAGAAGGCAGATTCAAAGGAATGTGCCAGGATCCATCTACAATGTAATTGTTGACAGCAGTATGACCAAATGAAGGACCAAGGTAGCATAAGTCAGCAATCCGAGAGGAAGTGCACCAGTAGTCCCAAATGTAGGAGAAAGGAGAGGATGGCATGACTTTGAAATACCAATTATTATTAGAAGATTGAGTAGTAGAGCATATAGATTTCCATAAAAAGGTGGCCTTGGAATCAACAGGTTTCCAAGGAGAAATATAATGCGATAAAAGCCAGTAAGTCAGGGGTGATTTAAAATTATAAATCCTCAAAATAAGTGAACAGTTAAAACCATATTGAAAAGCAGGGGTGCTAGGGACCCCAAGACCCCCCATATTTTTAGGCTTGCAAACAGTGTCCCAAGATTTAAGGGTTTAAGCTTAAGCTTAAAGGAATTGACGGAAGGGTATCACCAGGAGTGGAGCCTACGACTTAATTTGACTCAATTTGGGGAAACTTACCAGGTCCAAACATAGTAAGGATTGACAGACTGAGAGCTCTCTCTTGATTCTATGGGTGGTGGTGCATGGCTGTTCTTAGTTGGTGGAGCAATTTTTTAAATTTTGAGTATTTATTGAATTATTTAATTAGTTCAATTAAAGGACTTTTATTGATTTTGTTCCAAATGAACTCCCAACTCCTTGAAATCAACTCCAAAGCTTAGAAATGACCTAAGGAGAGATTCCCAAGTGTTTGAGATTTTTTTTTGGATTTTTTAAATTTTTTTAATTAATTAAATTAATTAAATATTGAATTTTAATTAAAATTAAATTATATTCAGATTCACTGTCAATTTTTATTGATTAAGAATTGAATTTTGGTCAATTTGAGGTATTATTTATATTATTTGGATTTAAATTTAATTTATTAAAATTTTTAGAAGTTTTAAAGCTTAATTAAGGATTGAAGCTTAAGTTGATTGATTAAGGGGCTTAATGACATTTAAAACCAGTGAAAATTTTTCTCAAGGTTGGACATATACTAAGTTCAAGTATTCAATGTTTTGAGTCAAAAGGAAGTGTATCCTAATTGTTGAAATTTTTCTAAGTTCTCTAAATCAGTCCTTAATTTTTTTTTCCTCCTTAATGATTTCACCAAGTTTATTAGGTTTAAATCAAAGTTTCTAACCCTTTGGATTTAACATGCATGAATCACACATAAGCACAATCAATTCCTAAATCTAGAAGAGCCTAAACTATGTGGCGTGTGCTTCCTAAGCATGCAAAGATTAACATTAATTAAGATGACTAAAGAAATGATTAGTGAATAATTAAAACATAATTATTCACCAATCATTTTCCCATGAGTTCCATTCACACACTCAACCTATGTTTAAGATTTAAAAAGGGATTTCTCAAAAGTTAAGGATTTAGAATACATATAAATTTAAAATAGATTTTAAAATAGTTATATGTAAATATATATAAACCTATGTATATAATATATGTTTAAAAATAAAATAATTAAAATCTTGTCAAAATAAAATTTCAAAGATTTGAGAGATCCTCTGATTTTTCAAGATATTTGAAAATAAAGTTTTAGTTTTTAAAATAATTAACACAATATTTAATTAAATATTAATTAAATATTAGGATATTCAACTAATTCAAATTAATCAAAATAAAATAAGTTTTAAATTTTGAAAATAGTTTTAAATAGAATTCTCAATTTTCTTGAAAGTTTCATATATTAATTATATTCTTATGAATTAATTTAAATTTGTTTGGAATTTTTAAGGCTTTAAGGTAATTAACGGTATTTAAAATAATTAAAAATAATAATAATTAATAATTAAAATATTTTTAAAATTAATCTTAAATAAATATTAAATGTTTTCAAACATTTAAATAATATTCAAGATAAATCTTTTTAAGATTTTTAAAAGTATTTCAACATATACATTAATAAAATATTTAAATATTTGAACAATTAAATAATTTAAAATTATATATAATATAAAATATCTTAAGTTAATTAAAATATTTTAAACTATATCAATAAATATTTTAGAATAAAAATATATTACTTTTTTGATTATATTTAAATTATTATTTAATTAAAAATTAAATGTTTTAAAATTATTTAAAATATATTTTAAAATAATTTTAATTTTAAATTAAAGGTTTTGAAATTTTGACAATTTTGACATAAAAAAATAATTTTTTGGATTAATATATTTTTTTAATTATTTTTTTAGATTTTTTGGCGATGAGCTGCACACGTGGCAAGTTTGGATTTGTCTAGCAGAGTGCGGAGACGGCGGATAATCATTTGCAAATGATTGCAATGGAGGCACTGCTGGGTCCCGCGGCTACTTAAACACGTCAATAGATCCGTCCCGCCGTTGGATTACCTGCAAGTTGGGATTTGGCTCAGATCCAATTGGATTGTAAGTAAAAACGAGGGATCAATCTAGTAGTTAGATAAAACCATGGTTAATCCAGATCTGGACCGTTGATCGCGGAATCAATGGTCCAGAACGTATATAGTGAACAGCAAGCTGAACCGAAGCCCTAATCCACTAAAATGGCTCGTTCTTCTCACACACTTAATTAAATTTAATGAAATTTTAAATAGAGATTAGGATAGAGAAGAGCATCAACGGGGAGTTAAAATAAAGCTTAAAATGAGCTTTTTGAAAAGCTATTTAGACTAGTGTATGATAATATAGGGTTTGATATTATACCTCAGTTTAAGGATGGATTAAACCTTTTAATGATTTGTTGCATTTATAGACTATCCATACTCCAATTTGTAGAAGAAACTCTGGCCTAAAATGCTTCAAATCGAGAGCTTCAAGCCTAGGATGGATTTGACCCATTGCCACCAAAAAGCTCACCGCCGACGGTTTTGATCTGCTGATTTTGACTAGGAAAGTATGGAGGAAATGTTTGGGGTCTTGAAGGAGCAGATGATTTAGAGGCTTAAGAGGGTGAGAGAATGTTAGGGTTAGACTCATAGTTGTTCTAGGGGTTTTTCCCTATTCAATTTTCCTCAAATCGAATGGACGGCTTAGATGGCTTGGAGATCTCCTCAGATGCATGCCACTTGTCTAAGGAGTGGTTTGGAGCAGAGTGTAAGGATGGGATAAGGACATCCTAGGTGTAAAGTTTCCTCTTGTCCTCTCAACAACACATGGATCCTTGAGGGCTGTTAGATTTGAATCCAAGGGCTGAAAGGAATCCTAGGAAGGTTCTAGAGTGGTTCTAGACTACTGGAATGAATTGGAATGAAAGGAGTGCCATGTAATCCATGGTTTGGACCATTTAAAATCCACCTTGACCATTTGTTGACTGGTTTGACCAATCAACAGGCCAAATAGGGTGATGTGGCATGGGAGGAGGATTGATGGGTTCGCTTAGAAGGAACTTAATGCAATCCATTAGAGGTTTGATTGATTAAAGCAAAACCATTTCAGATTTGACTAATTTTCTAATGGTTTGACTTGGTCAATTTGACCATGCTTTGACTTATGTTGGATTTAGAGAAGTTCAACTTGTGATTAAAGGGTCCTGAGATTTGAAGAGCTCAACTATATGTAGTTTGATTATATACCACGAATTGGTCTAAATGGGCCAAGTTTGAATGGGTTTGGGCCCCATTGACCAAGTCAACAAGTGATTAGGTCAAGAGTCCAATGTGTTTCTAATGGTGAATAGGATGCATTGGAGAAGGTATAGGATTTGATTTGAAAAGTCTATGTTGAAGTCTATAAAAAGCTCCAAAATTGCCCTTATGGGGCATTTTGGTCATTTTGATCCCTGGTCAACTAGGGGTCAAAGTGTGTCAAAAAAAATGCAATTTAATGTTCAATTGATCATAATCAAATATCTGGAAGTGATTGGTAATTTTGTAGAAAGCTCCAAGGTCAAAATCCACTAGGTGGCAGGTCCAATGGCATAGGCTATAAATATTTGAAAGTTTTATGGCCTTTGGATTTCAGTTCAATTTCTAGAGTTAGAGACCTCATAATGGGCTCAAATTTGGAGAGTTTCCTCTAAAGACATGTCCTATCAATATGTAATTTACATACTCTGAATTAAAGGTCATTTGACTGAGGTTTGAAGTGTTTAAAAATTCTTTAGAAAAGGCTTTCAGGGCTTGGAACTTTAGCCATAGATTTGAATCTAGATTGATCTAAGATCTTGGTAGATCCTAAGGTATGGATTAATCTAAAGTTCTAGATAGATCCTAGGGTCTAGATTGGTCTTAGTGACCTCATACAAAAATGAGGTCAACAAATTGGTATTTTAAAAAATCTTTCAATAAAAAAACACAAACTCAAACTAAACCTAAATTCACCACAAAGAAATTTAAAGTGTGGAAAATAAATGCAAAAAAAATAGTAATAAAGAACACAAAAATTTATAGTGGTTTGATGAACTCGACCTATGTCCACTTCTTAGAGGCGCCCTCCGAGTATTGCACTAAACTCAGTGACTCTCCTTTTGCTCCCATAACAAGGTGGAGAAGCCTTTACAAAACCTCCTTTCCACTAGCACTTGTGAGGCAGAGAACCCGATACCTTTTGCTTCCTCCTAAAGTAGGCAGAGAACCTTGATCGATTGATGAAATGTACCTCTCTCAAACCACCAAGAATAAGGGATGATGATCAGAGAAGATGACTTGGATCCTTGCTTGGAGCAACCTTTGTGAAATCCCTCACAAACTCCCCCTCACAAGATCCTCTCTCTCTCTCCCTTTCTCTCCCTCTCCTCTAGGCTCTCTCAGGTCAAGACAACAGCAAAAGATACCTTCTTGGGTAGAATAAGAGATCTTATATATAAGAGCTTCAGAATAGCGCTTAATTGCAAAAAACTGATATTATCATCCATGACGATATAAATATCATCCTGTACAATCAGTACAAATTAAGTTCAATCAGCCAGGATGATTTGGGATGATAAGAAGGTTTTTTTTCATATCATCCAAAATGATAGGATATTGTCCTGTACAATTAGAATAAGTTATTGAATATCATCCAGAACATTACCCTGAATGGATATCTAGATGATGGAAAAATAACCTGATCGTCTAGGACGATCTTGTGATCGTCCCAGACGATTAGTTTAATTCAGTGCATATTATGCAGAGCATCACCCTGAATAAAAGCTGGCCGATATTTGATCATCAAAAAATAACTAAGGTTTTTGAACTGATCATCCTGGCCAATCCTGAGATTATCTAGGATAATATGATCGACCAATCAAACCTTAATTATTTTCCTTATTTACAAAATTAATTTAGGCATAATTATACTGGATCATTTAGGATGATTTCCTAGATGATGTCCAAAAATAAAAGCTACCTAAATAGATATGGTGGCTGATTCTTTCTGATTTGAGCCTATCATTCCGACCGATATGAATATCATCCAGGATGATGCGCTTAATGACGGCTGCCTTAACCAGGATGCCTTAATTAGTGTTTCTATTTTTAATTGATCATCCAGGCTGATTTATGGATCATCTCGGATGATGTGACCAAAAATAGTAAACTCTAAAAACAATTAAAAAATTTCTCCCAAGTGTGTGTGTGCAAGGTTACTTAGCATCAGGAACCACTTTATTTATAATTGACTCAAGAAAAGGAAAAGATTACAAACTGACTCAGACCTAGTCTACCCAATTTTGAGCTAGTTCAAATTACAGTTTTGATCTTATGGACCTTAAATGTTAGTAAGCAAGGAAATCATAGAGAAACAGAAGTGTTTGCTATTATCAAAATTCTATTGCATGAAATTAAATTCTTAACAAGGTTGAGCATGAGGGAGAAGGAGTGTGAGGGGATCACAAGGTTGCTTCTAGCTTGCTACACCCTTGCTCCTATTTTGGCCATGGTGAGTCTTTAGAAGCTCTCTAGGGAGAGAGTCTTTTAGTCAAGTCCTCGTGGTACTCTGCCTTCTCCAGGAGGGAGAAAAAGGAGATGAGGTTCTTTGCCTCTCTAGGAGGGAGAAAAATGATTCAAGGTCTATTACCATCACTAGGAGGGTGACATAGAATCTGGTACTCCACCGCATAAGGTTTGATGAAAGTAAGTCTATAAGGGCTTATCTGTTTTACTATAGGAGCAATAGGAAAGCCACTTTATTTTAGTGCAAATTCTTAGAACGGAGGACTCTAGGGAGTGGACATAGGTCAAGGTTGACCGAACCACTATAAAAATCTTTGGTTTGTTTTTTTTTTTTTTCCTTTTTTTAACTTTTACATTTCATGCATTTTATTTCCATTATAACTGCTTGTGAAAATAAGTAATTATTTCTTAAGTATTTTTATAATGAAAAAAATCAAGATATCATCATAGTTAAATCAATATTTTTGATAAACTCATTAGCTTTTGCAAGTAGTTAAAATATGGTATTTTTAATTCCTAAAAACATTTAAAAAATATTTCCATTATTATTTAAATTAAGAAATTATTTTAAATTATCAATTCACCCCCACCCCCCTCTTGGTGAGCCTCATTCTAGTTCCTTAAGGATTATCAATCTTTACGAACTTTCAGTTTAAATTGCTAAAAGGAATTTAATTTTTATTTAAATGCTAAGAACTTTAAAAATTCACAAAAATCCAAATCGACTCCAAATTGAGTGATCTTGGGCTCATTGGAAAGGGCTTTGCCCAACTATTTTATAAAAATATTTTTAACAATTTTCAATCTCTATTTTTTGAGAAAATTAGACATGAATGAATTCATAAATTTTTTATTTTATCAAGATCTAGTAGTCAAATTGAGCTCAATTTTAGGTGGTTAATTCTTAACTATGTTATTCACCTTCTATAATTTTCTTGAGTCATGATGTGCTCTGAAGTGTCAAAGTCATGTATCCATTTTAATAACATAACTATGAAAATTTATAACTATTAAAACATTTAGAATACTTATTTAATTTTTTGTGGTGTGTTTATATCCGTGTAAGGGTTAGTTAGCCAATAATTTCACCCAAATTATGTTAGTAAAACACGTAAAATAAATTATCAAAGCTATACTTGGATTTATATTTGATGATTAATTTAAAAACGTAGGAGGATTTGATGAGCCCAAATTTAGCGGGTTTGAAGCATAAGTATTCATTTACTTATTTCAAATTTTATTATAATTAGAGGTCATTTGGTGTGTCATTTTGTGAACCCAAGATTTATATACATAATTGACCTATGATCTTTAAAATTTTACAATAAATCATTATTAAATCAAAAAAATACATTTTATATATCAAAATGCTCAAAATTAAAATCTTAAAGAAAAAAAAATAACATCCCTTAAAAATTCACACAAAATAAAATATAAATTAATAATCAACAAAATAAAAGAATTAATTAAAATAAATAATAAAAAATAAAAATACCAAATAAATTTCAAACACTTGAAATCATCCCTAAAAGTCATTCCTAATATTTAAAAAAATTTCAAGAGGTTCAGAGCTAATTTGGTACAAAAATAAGAAAAGCACCCAAATTAAATAATTGAATAAATCCATTAAATCACTAAACTTAAAAAATATTAACTAATTATAAAAAATGTCTAATTGAGTAAACTCTAAGGAATTGGATTCATCTATGAGTTGAGTATTTATAAAAAATATAAAACTCTAAAAGTCTAAAATTCGATGTAAATTAAAAAGTCAACCATTCGGTCAAGCTTAATACATAAAAATGCATAAAACTTGTAAATTTTGTAACTAAAATTTTAAATTAAACAAACCATAAACATTTTAATCATATTTTAGTCTAGTATTTGTGAAAAATTTAAAAGTTATAGAAATAATTGTAAATAAAAAAGTTAACTATTTTATCAAATTTAATTCATATAAATAATATAAACCTACAAGTTACATAATTAATTATAAAAAAATCTAAATTAAATAAACTTAAAGGCATCAAACTCATAATTAAATATCATATTTATAATAAATATAAAAATTCTTGAAAAAAATATTAATTAAAAAGTTTACAAAATAGGAAAATTAATAAATCATCAAAATTTTAGTGAATAATCATTCTAATTAATTAAATCACATATCATTAGTAAAATAAATAACCAACACTATGTCAATGAAATTTTTAGGCTGAACTAACTCAGGCTATGGTATTGCGTGTCCTTAGGAGGCCTTGGTTATCATGTCCGTTGTGATAACATCATGAATAAATTTGACAGAATGTATGGATTAAATTATAAGTTTAATAAATTAGTAATAAATGAATCTAGTTAATTAAATATCATTAATAAAAGAATTAAAAATTATAGATTTCATAGCCTTGTGTTTGATTCCTTTCAAAATGGCAAATATAAATTTGATTGAAAGCTTTAAGGACAAAAATACTTAATTAAAATAAAGAACTCTATACTATCCATCTATCCTAGCTTTGGAGGACTTGTAACATTACAATTATGAGCCTAAGACTTGCTAATCAATAGCTTTTAGCACTTAAAAGTTGTTGAATGTTTTATTATATAAAATCTAAAATTAGTAATCATAATATATAAATTTATCCTTAAAATAAAATTTTTAAATATTTAAATCATTAGATACTTAAATTTAAGTCACCCCTTAAAGTCCTTAAACAAACCAAATTAATTTTAGATAAATTTAAAATAATAAAAAATCATAACTATCCAAGCAATGCATAGCCTTCTACATATACTTAGATGATTTGTTTGGACAACCAAATATAGCTGAGGCTAGGCCGATGATTTGATTTGGTTTGCTTAGAGTGCCTTTCTTAGAGGGTACTCATATTTATATATTTACTTTCTGTACACTAGATGTCATATTTACTTTTTGTTGGTGCACAAAAGATCAGGATGAAATTCAGAGTTATGATATATTTCTTATATATAACTGCTCACACTTCACCATTTCATATGTGCATTTTTAAAACTGCTCTTTTATATTCCTAGAAAAATAGAATGCGTCTATAAAATGATATAAATTTTAATGTAAAAGCAAGGATGTAAATATTTTAGATCTTTATTTAGCTAGATTGAGGTTGACT
>NW_021318576.1:322235-324205 GCF_001605985.2 Dendrobium catenatum | reverse complement strand
TCCTTTATCTCATAAAATTTCGTCAATGCATTATCATCGGAATAAATGAGTTAATAAGTTTCAATGAGATTATATAATTAAGTGAATTTTACCTGCTCATATAAATAATCATTCAAATAAAAATTCTTAAATAAATGTACTCACCTTGAATGAAAGCCTTCACTAGTCTAGCTAATAGGTGTAAGACTTGGTCATAATAGGAATTTATAACTTTAAATCATTTCAAACATAAAATCTGACATCTCATCATTTCTTTCCAATTACAATGATCCAAAAGTAAATGCAAGACCTAATATATCAATTCCAAAAATAATATATAATTCCTTTATACTCTTTGCTGAAGATGATTCACTGGAATTAACTAATATAATTTGCTTGAATGGGATTTCACGTGAGAGAAGAAGGGGTAGAGGAGGTCGAGCAAGGATTCAGGCGGCCAGGACTTTCATCGGCTTTACGTATGTAAATGGAGGCGGGTCCAGTAAGATTTATGAACTGCAGATTTTTGATTAGCCTTCGTTCTTCTCATCTTTTTCGCTCGGTCTAGGTCGTACGCAAGAATAGGGAAAAGAGTCGCTGGGATCATAAAGGAGGAGGAGAATACCGTGGGTTTCTTACGAGCAGAGAAGGAGACAGAGCAGAGGTTTCTTCCACCTTGGCCTTGCGGCTTTCTTCCCAACAGTCAGAGAGATGGGGGCGTTCGGACCTGGGAGCAGACGAATGGGTTCAGGGCTTCTTGCGAACTTGAGTGCGAACCGCTGGGAGAGGGAGTCGGAGCAGGTAGTTCGTGTGTTCAGTTCTTGTGAATCTAGAGAATGATGGACAGAACCCGGTTGGGATTTCTCATGCGACTGAGAAAGAGACGAGCTGGGGGCTTTCATCTGTTGTGTTTCTCACGCCTGGAACCGAGAGGAATAGAGAGCACGAGAGAGACCATTGAGGGAAGGATTTTGTTCATTTTTGCAAATGGGAGATCGGAGAGGAGGGGCTGTTCGTGAACGGAGTTCGGCGGTTCTCCTATGCATGTCTATGAGAGAGCAACAGTTCGTGAAATTAAAAGGGGAGATAGGGCGGTGGTTTTCGCACGCGAACTAGAGGAGATGGGCGGTTCGAGTTCGGAACTTAAGAGGGGGAAGCAATTTGCAAATTTTCAGAGGAATTAGGGTCGTGGGTTGGCTCGGCCCTAACTATACATTTATATTTCCCATTTTAACTCAAATTGATGGCTAGGATTGAGTCATGTTTTAAAGGAAAATAAATTGAGTTGAGTATTTTAATTATAGTTATAATCAATTTTATCAGATTAAATTCATTTAATATCATGTTTAATGAAAATTGATTTTTATTTTATTTTAATGATTTTGAAAAGGTTCAATTTAATCAATTTATCCCAATTAATATTGATTTGATTCTAATAAGTTTGAGACGAATTTAATTTTGGATTTAATCGAAGTTGTCATTTGTTAAAACAAATTTGTATCGAGTCAATTTTATTTAGAATAGTGGCGATTTAAGTCGAATTAGGAGGTTGAAACGATTTGAGTTTAGTTTGGAGTTGAATTAAACATGGATTGAATTGATTTTGATTCGAATTGAGTGGTAGGCTTGAGTCGATGCTACGTCAGTGGGTGACCACCTAAGGGAAATTCTATGGGCGACGTCTACACTAGGCTACGAAGACCTAGATGCTAGAGCTGAATCCGGGAGAAATTGACCTTGAATAATGAGGTCAACAATCGTCAAGGATGATCTACGATCGTACAGAACGATCCATTTTGTGTTGACTTGAATATTTATAGTTTTTGGACGGTTTTTCTTCTCTCTTTTATATAAGGTCCAACTTTTACTGTCATCCAATCTCTTTTTGCTCATTGATATTTATGCCTATTAAAAATTGAGTCAAGGAGAGAGTGTGAGAGTGCATTCAAAGGAGAATTCCTACCACTGGAGCGTGAAGGCTTCGCTTGGTG
>NW_021318576.1:299106-314715 GCF_001605985.2 Dendrobium catenatum | reverse complement strand
GCGGAAGAAAATAAATGCGGAAGCAATAATAGAAAAGAACACACCGGATTTATAAGTGTTCCGTCAAACCTTGACCTACGTCCACTCCTTGGAGGGCAACCCTCCAAGTATTGCACTAAAGATTGTGAACTTCTCCTTTACCCCCACAGCTAGCGGAGAAGCCCTTACAAAATACCTCTACCACCTTCCCCGGTGCGGGGAGTCGCCGGGGTCCTTTGACACCAAAGAGATATCTTCTTGGTGAACCTATACCTCGAGGATAAGCCTTGAATTCGATGGTACTAAGGTGCGAGTTACGCGCGCGAGAAACCGTGTGGATCCCCCACCACCAACTCCCTGAGTTCCTCCCCTCACAGGAATCTTCTCCTCTCAAACTCCACCCTTCCTCTCTCCGTTCAAGGCTATCTGGTGGGAAAAATTATGTCACACCACGTAGATTTTGATTTCTCCTATTTTATAATCGAATACAACATTGAGAATAAAGTACGATCTTGAGAGACCGACACAATATTCTAAAATAGATTCAATATTAAAATAGGGTTTTGAAAATTTGATTATTTCTATAATCAAAACATAATTCAAAGAATAACATAATCATCTCAAAAGCATGAACATGAAATTCCAATTGAAATATGTTTTAAAAATAGAAATACATTTTTTGAAAAAAGTTTATTCATTCCTTTTTATTTGATATGCATGAAAAAATTATTGTATCATCTTAAAAGACGATATAACATTCTTCAGATATCCAAAAGCGAGAATGAGTTTATAAAATTCATTATTTCTAAAGTTGAATATAACAAAGATAATATTATATTATTTGGAAAAGATAATCAATAACATCTACAAGTCAAAGTTCAAAAATTAGAAAAAAGGTTTTAAAAATAATCTACCATTCCCAAATATTCTTCCCTTATTTTATACGAATAAAACAAGGTTTATTTTAGTGTGGGTTCTCAAATCCCTATAAGAGCAAAGCTCCTATAGTTAATACATCCTAGGAGAGAAGCTCCTAAGAAAACTCTCGATTTAATAGCAGTGATTTCATACCCTTTTGAGTACAAAAAGTAAAAGACAAGAAAACGAAGTTATAGAATTTTTCAAGGAGAAAAGCTCAATGTTGAACATTTATTAGCGGGTCAAAGGAAGAAAAGAGGAGGCGTCAGATTCTGAGAAGTTTAGAGACAACCTAGCCTACCCTATGTTGGGCTTTTACATTTTTAAGAGAAAATTTTATGTTTCAAGTTGACATTTTTATTAGAAATTTGGGATTATATTCCCGCGAAGGCCGACGACTTAAGATCTAAAAAGAATCTGCCTCAGAACCTAAATCTAATTTGGGTACTATAAAGTAGTGACCCCGAACATAACTAATGAAGTGGCAAATCTGGACTTACCCCGGCCTGATTGGGGAGCCAGCTAACCACCTAGGCGCTTTAAAACCATTATGTCCAGTCTCTTATGAAAGATGAGTAGGACGTTACTTAAGTTTTAAGAATTGGGGGCCGACATCTAAGACAGTTCCTATTGGGCCCCTTGACTTATGTAGGTTGAAAAATGTCTAGAAAATGCAATTAATATTTTAGACTCTTTTAATTGTGTATCTAATGCAATGCATGCTAATTGACTCGAATGCATTAAAAATGATAATGAAGTAGTTTAAAAATTCAGGCTTAGAAAATAGGTTTTTCCCTAGAATTGCACAAACTTCCCTTTGACAGAACTTGCACTCTCATTTAGGTCAAGTGGTCTGCCAGGAACCCGCAGCGGGGAGGTGCCCTAACAAGGAGAGAAATTAATATATGCTTATGCTGACTCTCGCGGTCTGCGGAGCTACTTCTTAGAACTGTAGATGTATACTATGCTGAGCCTTAAAAAATTTTATTTTTTAATTACAAGGTAAAAGGAATTTAAGCGTACCCTTACGAAAATAAGCACTCTGATTCGTATCCAGACTAAAACAAAATAGGCATGTAAGAATCCTAAAAAAAATCACTACACAAACAATGTAAAACAATTCAATTTTAATAATCCAAATATAAGTCGCAATGTTCAAATGTCCATATTGACACCCAGAATTTCCAGAAAAGTTAAAGTGGCCGGGCGCCACTAACAACAAACCGCGATTCTAATTTCCTAAGAATGACGCAAGTGATTTTTGAAATGGATAATACTGTTCCTTGAATCTTTATTTCTTCATCATCTTCTTCAATCCTCCGTGTCTGTCTTTTCTTTCTCGCGAAACTTCTTGGATCCGTTCGGGTCTGAGATATTCCAAATGGAAAGAAAATTGCATCCCTTAAAAAGGAGTATTTGCTTTTCTTTATTTGGATATTGAATCAATCCTAATTTGGCCTTTCCAAATAAAAGAGGGAATAATCCTTTTAAGTATATTCCCTTTCTTTGGATTCCAAATTGGATGTATATCCCTCTTTCAAAATCACTTTCACATATTTGATTAATTTTCAAATACATTACATTTATACATTACATTCACAGAAAAAGAAAGGAAAATCTAGACCAACCATGCAGGGTTATCCTAAGCAAAAATCTCCCAAGCAGTTATATATATGCATTTTAAAATTAAATCAATTCGCCAACTTGGCCCACACTCTTTTTATTTGGGGGCTAAGCATGCTGAAGCACTGTAGCATTTATTTTTATTATTAATTAATTAGCCCCTTTTCATCTACCTGCCATGAGTGTGACCACCTGCCAGAAAATCATTATTAACAATCAAGATCGCTCCTAACCTATGGGTAATCTAATCGTTAATTCAAATCACAACAAACAGAGTGCCAGTAAAAATAAATTAACAAACACACCAACATTTTTACAAACCAGCATGCAATAAAACTCGAGATAAAAGGCCCGATCACAGTGCAATAAGGAAAATAAAAACACCGCCTAACCTAAAGCTAAAGTCAGTTATCCTAACAAACAATTCTAAAGTGTGTGTATTAGAAAGTGTGGTTTTGATTTGTCCTAAATCAATATATTGGCTAAAGTTTTCTAATTGATGATGTTTAATTTAAGAATGATTCGCTAATGCCTGGGGTTGAGATGTCACTAAGTTTTCTTTGTTTATATGTTTCGTATCCTAAAGTGTGCATGCATCCTAAGTCTAGGTTTTCTAAGACTCGGTCCTTAATTATTTTCTTAGTGTCCTACTGTTATAAAATAAAAAAATATTTGTTATCACTAACCCTTAGGACTTTACGCATGTATAAAAGGAGTTTAGGGATCTAAATTAAAAAACAAAAGTAAACCTAATAAAATTGAAGTTACTACAAGGGACCTTAAAGGGAGGGTTCACTCACACCACATCAAGGGGCCCCTAATGGTTTTCTAAGTTTTTAGAATTAGTCACAATCATCGGGGGCTACGACCCGTGGATTCCGTCCGTAGCACCTCTACCCAGTTGGATAGAGGCGATTGACTGTCATTAGCCTCCTTGACTTTTGTTCCCTCGATCGGGTTACCGTTCCTCGCAGTTCAGGCAAATAAAATTAGGAAAAATAACGGAATAAGAAGTAGAAAGCACATTTAATAATTAATAATAAATGATTGAAATTTAATTGAAAATAAGACGTACCTTTCTTCGGTCGCTTTGAGCACTGCTTGTTTGGATTTTGCTTCTGAAATTCTTTTACTTTTGAAAGCATATTGTATGTCTTTCTAAATTTCACCCAAGGTAACAAGAAAGGGGAAGAAGAAGAAAGAAAAAAGAGAGGAAAGAGAAGAGAGAGAGCTTTTAATTTTCTTTAACATTTCTAATTCTAAAAAATTCCAAACTCATTCAACACAAATACTATTCATCTCCCTTTTCAAAAATTCACACAAGTCCCACTTTTATTCACAAACTCAAATGAACTTTTCTCCCAAAATAAAGCACTTAATTTATTCACAATCTTCACACAAGACCTTCTAATATATACTTTTAAACTCTAAATCCTACAATCTCCACTTCCCATCATTCACAAGCATCACCATTGGAATTTCACTATCTTCACTTTTCCCATTAAAATACCAACACATTCGTCTTACTTGCTCATATACACAATTTCACCTTTCCACCAAACATATCAATTTCCACTTTTTCCGAACCACAAACTCCATCTTTATTTCTCGCACAACATCACCTTTTCAAAACAATATATATATATTATATATTATATATATATTATATATATATATATATATATATATATATATATATAATATAATATATATATATATATATATATATATAATATATATATAATAATATATATATATATATATATAATTATATATTATAATTATTATCGTCAACAAACCAAGTTTTACCTTTTCAAAAAATATAACTTTTCAAACACACAACTCCATTTCAATATACACTTCTCATTTTTTTTTCAAAAACTAACACTTATACGCTTGCTTTTTTTTCTTTCCAAAGTTCATACAATTTTAACTTTCAAAAATATACGATTCTTTCTTTTCCAACATACATTTTCTATCATCGCCACACTTTTTTGTTCTTAACAATCTAATTTTTTAATTTTCCACCTTCCAAACTCAAACAAAATGTTTTTTAATATATACTTCCAACCCTTTAAACACAAACAAACGTTTACTTTCTAATGGATTACTCAAAATACTCACTCTGCAACACCCTTCCAAAACATACAACTTCCTTTCTCAGTAAAATTTCGTTCCAATGCAATATCATCGGAAAAAGATGTTAATAAGTTTCAATGAGATTATATATTAAGTGAATTTTACCTTGCTCATATAAATAATCATTCAAATAAAAAAAAAATCTAATAAATGTACTCACCTTTGAATGAAAGCCTCACTAGTCTAGCTAATAGGTGGTAAAGACTGGTCATAACAAGAATTTAAACTTGTAAATCTATTTTCAAAAACACAAAATCTGACATCTCATCATTTCTTTCAAGTACATGATCAAAGAGCAAATGTAAGACCCTAATATATCAATTCCAAAAATAATATAAAACACCTTTATACTTCTTTGCTGAAGGATGATTCCCAGTGGAATTAACTAAAAAATAATTTGCTTTGAAAGGGATTTCACCGTGAGAAAGGAGTAGAGGAGGCGACGGTTCGTGAGAGAGATTTGCTCTTGACCTTAACTTGTTTTAGAACTAAGAGAGGCAGGCTATACGTGTGAGAGGTCACGGGAGAGAGAGTAGAGCAGTTCCTGCGAATGAGAGAAAGGCGCCTTGGCTTTCATGTGCAACTTGGGAGTAACTTCATGCGACTTGGAGTAGGAGAAGAGGCGGGCTGTGCTTTTTTTTTTTTTGGTTCTTTCCGAATGGAGAGAATGTGAGAGGGAGTTCACGAACTGAGAGGCAAAACGGGCTTGGTGGCTTCTGTGCGATAAGGAAAGTTAGTAGGAGGAAATTGGCTCTGATTAATTTTTAATTGAGAGAGACGGTTTTCTATATGGTGCCAAGATGAGGCTTGTGAGATGGGAGCCGTTTCGTGAACTGCCAGGAGGCGGTCTTCCTGTGTGCGAATGCCGAGAGGAGGTGAGAGCAGTTCACGAATCTGAGAGAGTGGGGTGATCGGGACCGTTCATTGGACATTTTTGGAAGGACTTAGATGATTTCGGAATTCAGTGATCTTGGGCTCATTGGATTTGCTCTCGTCGAGCCGTTCGATTCGAGTATAAGCTTCGGTCCAAATCGGAGATCGTTTGGTAACTCAAATTGCAGTTTGGGAAACCTTCCAAACAGCCGCTTTGGCCCTTGATTCGGACTCATTTGGCTCGGAATTGGGTTGATCTTGGTGTCGTTGGGTTTGATTCCTGAGACGCTCAGTCGACTATAAGTTTCTGAAATCGGAGTTGGGATGATCTCCGAATTTTAATTTTGAAGTTTTTCCAGAACTTGTTTGCATCGAGATTCATTTTGCCCGATTAAGATCAATTTTTTGAGACGTATCAATTATATATTATATATATACTTGTGACGAAGTCAAACTGGGTTTTAATCGAAGCCATTGAAATCCAATTCAATTTAGTAATTTGATTTGATTTTGATTGATTGGTGGGTTAATTTTGAGCTTAATGATGCATCAATTTGATCCGAAAATAAAATTAGATTGAGTCGATCCGACATCAACGAATTCATAAAATTCGAGCTGATTTGAGTTCGTTTTGAAATGAAATTGAAAATTGGATTGAAATCGATTTTTGATTCGAATGAGTGATAGGTTCGAGTCGATGCTACGTCATAGGCGTTCCACCTAAGGGATCCTATGGGTGCCATCTACCAACTAGGCTACGAAAACCTAGTCCTAGAGTCGATTCCAAGAAAATTGACCTCGAATAAGAGGTCAACAAATGACCCCCAATAGGCATGATAAACTTGCCAAAGTTTATCGATGCGTATTGGCGTGGGGACCGAAATGATCAACTAGTTCCAAAATTAAAGTTGAAGATTTGAGTTTATGAATTGAAAAGATTTTGAACTTTGATAGAAAATTAGGATAAAAGTTTAGAAATATTTGAGTTGATGAATTGATTTGAAGTTGATGTCGGCATTGATTGCATTAGTGATTTGAATGTAGTTTTGGTATGAATAGAATTTGAAATCTGATTTTGATTTATATTGAAATTTTGTTTATAAGATCAAGAACTAACTTCAAGAGTGAAATAGGATGAAGAAAAGATCCGCTAGGGATGCTTATACTTTCCTCGGGATAAAAATTAGACGCCACTAGGATGCCTTATTCCTAATTTTCAAAAATTGTCATAGGATGCCTAGGAGGACTTATAGCCTGGAGACAGGTTTAAGATTTAAATTTAATGAAGAGAAGGATTTTGGGCCGCTGGGGATGCTTTACTTCTCCTCAGCATTGAAGATTAGGATGCCACTAGGGATGCTTACTCCAACTCCAAAGATGCCAATAGGATGCCGCTAGGACCACTTATACCTAAAGGACGGATTTAAGATTTAACATTTAATAAGAGAAGATGCCGCTAAGGGATGCTTATACTTCTCCTAACCGAATGAAGTATTAGGAGCCATAGGGATGCTTACTCCTAAACTCCAAAGATGATTCTCTCCTTTGATTGTGGTGATTTTGGTTGGAGTTTTATCTTTGATTTTATAATTTTCCAATTCACCTCTCTCTTTACTTAGCCTTGGGCCAGTTCATATAGGGCTTAACATCCCTAACGAACTTTCAAGTGGTATCAGAGCGCTTTCTAGTGTCATCTGAGCACTTTCAAGGTTTAACTTGAAAATGTACCTAATTTTTTTCTCATTACAAAGTACATGGTCACTTGTTTAATGATTGTTTTGTTGCTCATCCTTACTTTAAAAAAGGATTTAAGGTGGGGAAAGTTGGTAACCTTCCATTTAAAAAGGATTCTAATGATAATGAGCATATTATTCCTTTATATATAAATAATGTTTTAATGACTGATTGGGTAGACATTGAAATAATAACTTTAGATAATCCTATGAGTGATATGGAAGCTAATATTAATGATCCTTTTTTAAGGGAAACTCACATATTGGCTAAAAAGGAGGGATCGATTTTTCCTAATAAGGAAGGTAATTCAAATGTTTCTTTGCATGTCAAGGAAGAGGTCCAAATTGAAAACAATGAAAAGGATCTAAATAAGGAAGGGGATGATGTTGCTTTGATTCAAAAACAATGTATTTCAAATCATACCAATGGAGAAAAATCAGAGAATGAGGATGGTGGTGAGGATGATCACATGGAGGAAGGTGAATTTGTGCCTAACAAGTCAACAATAGAAAAATCTGAAGGTATAAAAGACGTTTTCATGGTGTCTCCTACTTCAAATCAACATGCCAATAATAACAATAATGGTTATACCAAAGTTGAAAAGAATAAAACTAAAAATAAAAGCCTCTCAGATGGTCAATCTTCTAGAGTAACTCGAGCTTTCATTACTTCATCTTCCAAGGGTTAAAGAACTTATTTTGAACATTAGGGGAGTGGGCAATCCCTCTTCTAAGGATAAGGTGAAGAACTTATGTAGGATTCACAATATTAATGTTTTGGTTTTACTAAGGCCTTTAATTTCTTCTTTGAAGATGGATATGATTCATATTAATTTGGGTTTTGATCACTCTTTTAGTAATTGCTCTAATAAAAATTTGATTTTTTGTAAACATTGGATTTTTGTGATCATTACTAATGATTTTCCACAAATTGTTCACACTAGTATTAACTTTCTTCAATTTTCTTGTTATGCTTCATTTGTTTATGCTTCTTCCTCTAGAATGAATAGGAGAACTTTGTGGACTCAAATTAATGATTTTTCTTCTAATATTTTGAACCTTGAATGGTTGGGGGGAATTTTAACACTATTACTAACACTAATGAGTGGGTTGGTGGGAAACCACCAAACTTTCAAGCTATGGAAGGCTTTAATGATAAAATTCTAAATTCTAATTTATATGATATAGGTTTTTTTTGGCATTGCATGTGCTTGGAATTAAGCTACCATGTGGAAACATTTAGATCATATTATTTTTTAATATTTTTTGGATTTCTAAGTTTCATAGTACTCACATTTAGCATTTATCTAGATCTTCATCTGACCACTCTCCTCTTCTTTAAAATATTACTATGCATTATAATAATATTCACTCTCCTTTTAGATTTCAAAACCTATAGCTTCTTCATGACTCTTTCTTTAGCATTGTTGAGAGCAACTGGCAGGACCCTCTATTTCCTACAGATAATTATGTTAGCATGACTAGACTTTGGTTTATGTTTAAGTAGATAAAGAAGAAATTGAATTGGTGGAACAAATGTGTTTTCAATAATTTATTTTCTAACATTGTGCATGCTGAAAATCAAGTTGTGTTGGCTAATAGTAATTATTTAAAGAAGAATATATTTTGAATTTAAGATTTTTTATTGATAGGGCATATAGACCCAACAGGAAAAGAAAAAAAAAGCATGTAAACCATACAATGAAATGTTTTAATGTTGAAATTTTATTTTGAGTTTGTGTTTTCTCTCTCGGGTTGATATAGAAAGATTGAGGATGATATTTTTTAAGGTGGGGAGATTATTACAACACAAAAATGAAAGTTATTTTAAAATAAGAATTTTTTCAATTTTTGTATGAACTAGAGTGCTTCAGAGCTATGCTTGTGAGCACTACAACGTTAGGGTTGAGGGTGCAGTGGCGCCAAAAACTATCATATCAATGTTTGAGTCTCTATTTCTATAATATTTCTGGAGTTGACATGCAGTACTATAACTCTATCTCTGAGTGATGTGGTGCTAGGATACTAATAGTATTTTTTATATATGTTTTATTATAAATATCCCTTCCACTGCCTCTCTAACCCTCGCACTCTCTTTCATTGCTTCGAGAAGGAATAGAAGGAGGGGGGAAAAAGAAAGAGAAAAGGAGAGAGAAAGGTTTTGGGTTATTTTCATCTACCATTTCTTTTATACAACTTTTTATATTCATTGTAAGTAACTATCTTCTTACGTTTATCTTTGATAGTTTAAATTTCCACATATTGTATCTCTCCTAAATCTGCCAAATATATTATTTCCAAATTTCATAAGCTTTTGTCATGTAGTTTTTGATATGTTATAAATTTAATCATTCTCGAATAATATGATATGATTTATTATATTTTGATAGGTTAAATATGTGTATAGGCATTTCTAAGTAAAATGAGCATAAAAAATGTATGCTTATTTGATATGATAATGCTTAAATATATGTGCTGAAATGATTAATATGATTGACTTGTGCTGGAATGTGATATTATTCTAACAAAGAGGATGTGATGAATTGATCTTCCTGAAAGGATATAGTAATATATATATATATATATATATATATATATGATAATCCCACATGATACTCTAAAAATTCACTAATTCACTAATGGGAGTCATAAGGAGCTAGAGACTAATTGGGAGTTATAAAGAGTCGGGGCAACTAATTCATGTTATTCAAGGAGAGTTAAAATGAGGACACTGATTGGGAGTCGGTAAGGGGCGCCTTGTTGGGATCCATAAGTATAGGAGCAAGATACCCTCTTCTGAATATCTAATGAATATTGATTACTGATTATTGATATTGATTACTTATTCTAATTACCAATGCAAATCACCCTTACTACTTACTTTTATTGAATAAGGATATTAATACTAGTATAATTATATAACTGATACACTAACGAGAATGGTTAAATGATATGATTGAGTGAAACTGATTGAATGATAAAGATAACATAATTGATTGATATACGTAACCGGTACAACTTTAGATCTTACGGCGTGATAAAGCAAAATTAAAATTACTATAGAAATAGAGACTTAAAAGTCGCAGCAACAGCTTTTGGCATGGTTTTGCTCTTAACCCGCAGCTGTTGACCTCGATTTTGCCCAAACATGGGCGTGGAGGATTGAGTTGACCAGGTCAAATGTTGACTTGGTCAACCCAAGTCTTAATGGGTCAATTTTGATCCATTAAGGCCTTTTTGAGCCCAATTCGAATCCAAATCATACCAAATCAACTCACTCATTTGCATTGGCCATCACCTCATCCCCTTTGGATTGACTTGGACTGATTTGACCAAGTCAAGCTTGACTTCGCAAATCAAATTTAAATTAGGTCAATTTGACCGATTTTAATGAGCATTAATGGCCAATAATTACAATTTAAAGGCCTCCCAAGCGTTTGGATTTTTTGAAAACCACTGACACTATGACCCTACTCTATTTTGCCTCATCCTAACTTCAAATTTATTATTTAGATCTAGGCCGTTGATCTAGATTTAGAGACTTAAATAGGAGAAATTTGGTCATTGATGAGGATCTTTTTTGGCTCTCCCTCTCTCTAGAGACCACCTCAGGGCCTTGATAAATTTATTGAGAGCGCACTCCCACTACCTCCCATTCATCTTCCCCGACCAGAATCCCCGGTGTCCTAGGCTCGCCGGCGGCGAGAACTCCGGCGAACAGAGACACAGATATATATAGAGAGGCTTTCTAACACACGCTCGATTTCCAAGAGAGATTCAGATCTTTGAGGTCACTAGTAGAAATATTCCTGCCGTTTTCTCCAACGATTCCAACTGAGCCAAGAACTGCGAAAACGGGTAACAGTTAAGATCTAAAAATCTCTTAGAATAGCCACATCACAGGGTCTTTTTAAATAGCTTTTTGAAAAGGCACTTTCTAAATAGGACAACACGGACGGTCCTTCCATGATTTCTGCTGCCATGTATAAAATATGTCTTTAAAATTTCAAGTCATTTGGTCGTGTATTTGAGAGAACGAAAGGCCCAAAATAGGTTTAGGGTTTCGGGTTGCCTATTCGCCGAGCCAGGTCAGATTGCGAGCCGCTTGATCCTTGTTGTCACGGCGCAGATCTCGCCAAACCCATGGCTGATCCACAGCCGTGTATTGCTCCCACTGCGGATCATGAGTCTAACTTCATCTGGACCGTTATTAATTTGGTATACACGCGCGATCGGACGGGCCCGTATCATCTGCCGACGTGTTGATAGCGTGCCACGGGATGATTGCGCCCATGATTTTTGCCGCAATCATTGCCGGCGGCGCAATGATTGCGCCGTCGCCAATGATTGCCCGAAATAGGGTGGGACGAATTTCCCGCGGCCGACCATGTGTCAAAGCCGAGGGATTTTTTCCGGACCCATCACAGGGTTTATGTATTTATTTTAAATGGTTTTTAATGCTATTTTTTACTTCAAAAATTCGTAGTAAAATCAGAATTTCGCTCCGTTTTTGACGTATAAATACGAATTGCTCGGATTTTTATCCTCCTTTATTCTAACCAATTATTTTCATTCACAAATTATGAAATTATTTTTTTATTAAATTAATCTCTAAAAAAACAGTAAATACTTTTTTATTATTATTATTTAAAGATATAAATTTATAATAACAATTTTATTATTATTAATATATAATTGAGTATATTATTATTATTTTACAAATTTCCAGACATTATTATATTTTTATTTATTATTATTATTATTATTAATATACTTCATTTACTATTATTACTATTAACTATTATTATATTTTCTTAAATAATAATTTTTTTTAAACATAAGCCTTTTAATGCCCTTAAACTTCGAAAAAATTAATAACATTACCCGTCAATCGATATACCCAATATAGACGCACAAGCCAACCTTTGATGAAATGAATCGTATCTGAATTCTGACACATCTATTAAGAATGGTTCTATGTTGCAACTTTATTTTTGATGTGTCAGTTATTTTTAAAACAGCCAGCTGCCCTAATTTATTAAAATTCAAATATAATTAATTATTGAGACTTATAAACTTCGAAAATTGCGTAACTTTCTCGCTTTTAAGTCCGGGGAAATTTTTTTGGAGGGAGGCTACAGCACCTTTTTTTGCGGTCTATTATGGGAATTCTGTACAGTAGAAAGCCAGACTCCTTGGAGGTACAAAAATCTGTCATAATGAAGTTGTCTGATATTATCCAAAACACGTGACCATAAGGCACCTATTTAAAATAACTATTATCTTTATTAATGTTTTTAAACTTACGGAAATTCGTATCTATACGACCGATTTATAAGTCGGATTTTTGACGTTGTAATACCCTTCGAAAGTCCTTTCAGAAGCCGGAATGTTATCTATATTTGTGAGAACCATTTCCACGCCTACAATTGCACTTTAGCCATGTTTTGACAGATTTTGTTTCTCCTATAGATTCGGTTATTTTAATATTAGTTAGAATTAATCTATCATAATCTAAAATTTCCTTTATTAAAAACTAAAAAATTATAATATTTCGAAACTATTTTGAAACCTCGATTGGTGGTCAGTGGGTCTCCCGTATAATTATGTATTAGGAATGTGGAAATCTATTTCCCTTAAATTATTTTAATTTTTCAAACTTGACTACATTATATTTATAAGTATTTAAAACTATTTTAAAAAGAAATTATTTTATAACTCCTAAATCCTAATTTTGAGAGCGACATCACTGCTTCGTGAAATTTAGAACATGGGCTACTAGATAATGAAGAGCAATCATGGAGCGGCTCCTAGTGAATGGTTGAGTCTCCCAATCATTCACTGATTCCTTTCTTTAGGTGTCTGTCTTACCTTTATTTTTCGTAGATTGCCCATGTTAGGATTGCACCACGAAGCACGTGTTAGCCTACAGGCTCATCCCCTTAATCTAAGCGACATTGAGTGTGTTTAATTTCACTTTTCGTACTCCCATGCATTTATTACCTGAAGGATTAAGACAAATAACATCATACTTAAAAACCTCTCATTCATGTAGGCGAAACAGTAGTGACACTTTATTAAGGACAATAATTAAGGACTCGTCTAAGCAGAACTTAGAAAGTCTTGCTAGGAAGCTAGTAGATAGATACACCAGAACGACATTGAAAACTTACAACACTTTAAACTCCTAGTGACATTCGTAAGATTAACATCCCACTGATTTTCTAGAAATTTTTAGGAGCTTTTGCATCCTTAGCTAATTAACCCTAATATAACTGGTATGAAGCTAGGCCCCGAGACCTTCCGAAAATTAGCAATAAATACACCTCAGGTTCAGAAAATTAACCCCACCATACCTTAAATCATCTCTGAATCTGAACCTGACATATGGTAGAGTGAAAATAGGGCCTCCCTAGTTTGGACTCTTAGGTTGACCTTAATATTAGACCAAAGGTGGAAATTCACCGTCGTTTAGCCACTAAATAATTCATTAAAAATTTATTAAAGAATCACCAAATTCTTCTCCAAACAATTGGAAAACCACTTTCTGGCTGCGCGATTCCTGAACTTTGAGGCAGTGATTCCAATTCTAGTTTGGACGCGTGGATTGGGATCAAAATACAAGTAAAAAAAGGCCTTCTTCCTTTAGTGGTGAATTTGGGAGAAACAGGTGTCCCCTAATAATTACCCGATCTTAGACCAAACTCATAACTAAATTGATTAGAAAACTCCACAAATTAGGATAAAACTCACTTGCATATTAGACTCCAATGTAGAGGAATCTAGTATTTATTGAAAAAATTTTAGGTTTCCAGAAACTGGCCACAGGATTAGAAAGTCAACTATTTTGGCAACCCTAGTCTATAGGATAGGGCCCGAAACTTAGAAAAATTCATAACTTGCGCCTAGAAAGTCCGGATTTACAGCCTACTACGATGTATATACCCACCCTACGTGGCGTATTAAGGTCTAGTATTTTCCTAAAAGTGTTAGGAATCCTAAGATTTAGTCTCTTTTCTTAATAGATAGACTTTTGGAGACCGGCGTTGAGTACTAGTTCCTAGGAGGACCGGGACTTTCAAAATTGAGCTAATTGCAAAACTCTTAAACTTTAGAATGATCGCGTATCCTAAAAGTTACTAAAAACTGTCAACAATTTGAAATATTTAAAATGAACCCTAATCTACTAAAATATTTGAATATTTCAAATTAAAATATCCTTTACCGGATCCCCCAAGACAAACTTGAACTCTAGACAACGAGTAACTAACTACCTCTGCTTTAGGATCTATCCAAACCAACACAAGCCTAACACACACCATAGTCTTGTTTGCCTAGGGCCACCCCACTTCTAGATATAGGTTAGGGCGGCTGGGATTTTTACTTTTCTTGGTGTTGTGCCGAGCTTTTCAATGGAGTTTGTATATCTTGACGTGGCATTGCATGTGTTTGAAATGATTGGTTGGTTTGCTTACATATTGCACTCTGTTGATGTGAGTGAGAAGCGCTAGATTGTACCCCGTAGGTTAGGAGCGCTAATATATATATTATACTGTTTCTCCGTGCAGGGTGGCCATGCTCAAGCTAATAAAAGGCGGGGGCACCTATTGGATATATTTCTAATTATTTGTCTTTGCAGGGCTTTGCTTAAGCCCCCCTAAATTAAACGAGGAATAAATTATATAATATATATATTGCACATGTGAGCTGCTTAGCACCTTCAAAATTAAGAGGCATGCTTGCGCACAGGGTCAATGGTGTTAGCACTTTTTATTTTTCAATATAAACCTGCTTGGGATGGATTTATTAGGATTAACCTTGCAGGGACTTAGAATTTTTGCCTTTTTCAATTGATTGTAAAATTCTGTAATAATTGTAAGAGTTGTGAAAACAACTTTGGTAGTTGGGATATTCTCTATCCTAGCTCGAATTGTTAAAAGCAGAAAGGCATCTCTTAAGAAGGAGAGTCTTCTATTCCATTTGGAAGATCGAGCTGGATGGCTTCAGATATCCAAAGAGAAAATTGGCAAATACCCCTATATTGGGTCAATCGTTCTCTTCGTTTTGGATATTCAAGCCACGACGGATCCAAGGAGTTCCCAAGGAGGGGAATACCAAGGATTGTGCGGGCATAGAAGTCCATTTGATGACGATATCAGAACAGATTAAAGATTTTGAAGAAGACTCTCATATATCACCATTCTCAAAGGTTGTGGGTGGCGTCTGTCGATAGGCTTTAGAAATGCCGGGGTTGTTGTGCAGTGGTGCACCGCCACTTTACGTTTATGGTATATCTTGGGGTGTAATTAAGCGTGCAGTTTGCCTATGGCACATTTAGATGATT